>NW_025110229.1:169447-200362 GCF_011392965.1 Frieseomelitta varia
TGAGCTATTTATTAATTACAATTCTTTGTAACATCGATAAACCTCAACATTTCTCTTCCAATCAATTTTCTATAAGGTAAAACACTCTTTTACAATTTTCTACTTTATCGTATAATTGTATTCACTGTGTAATTTCTGCCTTGTATAGCATTTCCCATTAAAACTGAGCTATTTATTAATTACAATTCTTTGTAACATCGACATTTCTCGCCATTAATTCGTCCGATCAATTTTCTACAAGACGAAACGCTCTTTGTTTGAAATTTATTATTTCTGTCTCCTATGATACTTTCCATAGGTGATAGATATTTATCAATTACAATTCCTTGTAACAACATTCGACATGGACGGACCCTACCACTTTTCGGTATCGATTCGTTCAACGGTATTTGGCATTTGTCACGGGAACGCTGTCGAGCTGGAAGAAGAAAGGCTGGTTCCTTGTCAACGACAACCAGCAGCCACTGACAGCGGAAAACTCGATTGGAAGTGCTCGAGTTACCCTCCTCGGCCAGTGTGTTTCCCTTGTTGCTTACGCGCCGACTGCCCTTCGCTCTTTACTCCACTTTTCACCCCTCTGCGATATCACGTCGCAGGAGGCAAGCGTGACTCCTTTGTGCCAGCCATGGGCCACCATTTTGCCTTCACTACCCCGTGAAAGCCCCCGGTTCTGACACACTGACCCGATATTAACTCGCCCAATCACCGTCCCTTCGTTTTCGAACAATGCTTAAACGTTTTCTATTCAGCCGGTCGTGTTTCGGTTCTAAACAGCATCGTTCGAGAGGCGTTTCCATTCCCGTTGAACAACAACAAGATGCAGATCAACATCGACGTGGAATTTCATTTCCACCGAGGAAAATATACCTTGCCGCAGAGATAATCTCTGAGCTTGTGATTTTAACGACATACTGAATTTACCGACAGCAACACACACTGTGTTTGCATTTGTTTATTGTTATTGGGTTCCCTTGCAATTAAATAATTTTACAAGTCGCTGATTACAGTTTGTTCCCTCATAATTGTGAAATATTAAGTCAGATAAGATGACTTGTAAAATCTTTTTTCTTTTTTCGAATATTTGAAGTATCTCTTTCTCGCGATTGTAAAATATTAAATATTACCCCAGAGTAATCGTGCAGCTCAGAGTAATTTGCAAACTCCTCTTCGAACATTTCATCAAACTTGTTGTAATGATTAGACTTTTGTTTTAGTAGACTTTTTTATGCGTTTGTAGAAAATTTTGAAGTGCGAAATTGCAAACAATATATTAATTATATTAATATTTTATATTATATTAATTATATCATATTAATATTTTATATTATATTAATTATATTTTTATAAATACCTTTACATATTTAAAATAATGTCTTATACTATAGTTCATTACTGAGTACATATTTAAAATAATGTCTTATATTAGTTCATTACTGAGTTTTTCATTTTACACATTACATAAATCATCGATGTTAACACGAAAGAAAGTGTATCACAGTGGTCGTCGCATCGTCTCAAGGTCCAAGCCACGGACATATTCATTAACGTCTCTAAAAAGGGAATTCCTCTGGTTGCTCATGCACATGCGAGTTCGTAAATAAACAATTCACTTGAACGCAGGTATTCCCAGCGTTGAGTTCAATGAAAGAACGACCGTGAAACCGGCGGATAAAATTCCATGGAATTTTTACATCGCTGCGTGTTTCCGAACAGATGCTACTTGTTCCTGCCACTCCTTTTCACAATGATAATAAGAATTTCATAATAAAAAAAAAAAAGTAATGACATAAAAATGAGATAAAATGGTGTGCGGAACACTTCAACAACATAGAAATAAAACAATTTATTCATTTATCTAAATTCTGACGAGCAGATGCCCCGTTGTACAGGAAAGGAGATAAAATACAGTCGTTTTAGAAAGTCTTCGTTCACACGGTGAAAAATTAGTATTCGATATTTTGAACTTTTATTAAAGTGCGACAAATTTTGAGGGATCGTTGTAAAAAGGAAGCTTCAATATTTACGACAGCAGTGAATTTAGTTATGAGAAAGAACTTTTTAATGTTTATCAATAAAATAAAACGTTCGAATTTGCAGATTATTGAGGGAAAGAAAAGTATCTTTGCTCAATCTTTCTCAAAATGACGTAAAAACATTTTTGGAAAAAAATGGTAGCTTCAATTTAAGTGTAAGTGTCGATAATTTTCTTTAGAATTTTATAGAAAGTATACAATTATAACTTCTTAAAAAAAAGAATCTTAGACTTACCGATATACTCATTTTAAAGCGTAAAGCTTCTTCGCCAAAAATTGTCATGTACGTGAAAGATTTCAGTCAAGGATCACTGTCTATTTAACGTTCCATTCATCTATCTCTGTTCGAATTATACTTGAAAGAAGAAAAAAGGGGAATCACATCAACGTAAAATTATCTTGCATCGCTGTGATCGAATGTATGTATATAGAACATGGAAAAGTCATTCATGTAACGTATATAAGCTTCCGTTGTCATCTGCAGATATCAGTTCTGAGTATTCTGAGTGAAACGACATCACTAATAGTATTTTGCTAAATATGTTTAAATTCGTCTGTGTATTGTTCGTCGCTTTAATGGTGCTTTCAACCAGTAAGTCTTCACAAACCATTTCTACCAGTAAATGGCTTGTTCAAATGTGTCCAAGTGTTTCAAATTTTTAGCCTAGGGCAGTGACGGCGAACCTTTTTGAGAAGTAGGTCAAATTTTGTTCATTATTTTTTTTAATACTAGCTCGCCGGTCACTAAGTCAGTAGCGTCACTGCCCTAAGGGGGAGGGGAGGATGGTTAAAAACTACTTTCTTTTGGTTCTCACTTTTATAATCCTCTAAAAAGTTTACGTTTCCTTTTTGTTTTACGACGTTTACTTTTGCAAGTGAAAAGCAAAAAATAAATGTCGACGTCAAAAAATTGACATAAAAGCCCAGTCACTATACATTAGATATATATACTTTATTTCTTAATATTTTTTATTGTCTGTTCTCTCTTTTATTATATAAAAAACTAGCAAAGCTACCCATTCTGAGAATGAGATCTAGTGTGTCTTTTTAGTGTTTATTACATCTGTTTAATCGTAAGATTTTTTGGACACAACTCATATAACATTTAAGACTTAAAGTACCTATATGTATACATAACCAAGTCGTAAATCCTACATAAAACACAATTATGCATTTATTTCTCACTTTTAAGCTCTAACCGAACACTTGTAATTTCCTTAACATTTCTTGAAAAGAGGGGTCCGAGAAATAATTAAAATTCTTTTGTATATATGATGATAAGTTTATGAAAATCAACGCATGGGTCATTTAAAAAGCCTGCATGGGTCAATGGCTGACTCGCGGGTCATAGGTTCACCATCATTGGCCTAGAGCAATGGTTCTCAATGATTTTTTGGCCCAATTAAGCATCTCTTACTATTCAAAAAGTGAACTTTTGACGTGGAGAAAGGCCTAGTTTCCAAAGAACAGGACACCCACGAAAGAAAGTTAAAGGAATATAAAAAAAAAGTCTCGAATTGACCCCCCCCCCTCCCCTAGAAAATCAAATTGCTCCCTGTATACTCGAAACTTACAAATAAAATTTACCAAATTTCAGCTTCGTTCGCCAAGAAATTGGTCTGTGACATGCCGAACGAGGAATATCAGTGCGGCTCAGCCTGTCAAAGACAGTGTGCTACTCTGAATCAGCCTTGCGCCATCGTGAATTTCGTAAGTTGATCGAGAAATCAGTTTTTGAGCACAGAAATGAACGTCGTTGCGATCATGTTTGCAGAGATGTAACGACGGCTGTTACTGCAAGGATGGTTACGCCAGGAATAAGAATGGCGTCTGCATTCCCATAACGGAGTGCAATAGCAAACGTCTCAAATACACTCGGATTCCATTGTACCGTTTGAGTAATCTTGGCTTTTAACGTAGGAATTTTTACGCAGGGATGTACATATGTATATAATTATGTAAATGTACGTACTTGGTTAACGATAATCGTTGGCTCTCCGTCTTGTGAAAATGTAGATAACAAACGTGCCGCATTTCCCTCCCTACGCGTGTCTCGAATGCATAGTTCGCACGATCGTGTGCGTTCGATGACGACTATTGAATAACAGAATAACCGATGTATCAAGTCTGTTTTGTAAAAACAGATAAGTTTTCTTGCTTTTGCACAAGTTACGTCGTTCGTTAGAGATTGTTGAACGTAAGGAGTACAAATATAATTTTATATAAAATAACAAATCAATGCTTTTTATATTCAAATTGACAAACGTTCTGGCCATTTTTATTTCGTCTTCACTAAAGTGAAAATCAAATGGGAGACAAATATTTTCCGAATTACTAATTATTTAAATAATTATTATCTTTAAAATATCTAAAATATTAATTATTTAAAATATCTTTTTCCGATTTTTATGTAATATTGTAACGATAAGTATAATATTATAATGAATAATAAAATTAATTTGTATATAGCATACTGACTTTTCTTAATTTCAATTTAATAACAATATTTTATATCGTGTAATAAGTATAAAATAATAAGATAATGTATGATGTAATATGATGATATAATTATGTATAATATATATTATATATATATATATCTTATCAAGCAGTAATAAAATTTAATAAAAACACACTCTTCTTGCCATGTCTCAAAAATAGTCAACTAGATAAACCATGTAGTTTAGAAATCATCGTATATTAACTTTCCAAAGTTAATTCAGAGTCTCATAAGTTATGTGTCGTAAGTACACTTGCGGTTAAAGATTAGAGAGCTAAGATCATCTCTTTACTTACGCCTGTTGACACATTTTTAGGTGAGACTACATATCTTTATGCACCAGTTGCTATGCATCATTTCCATAATATCATCTTATATTTGTTACACGCAAACTGTGCGATGCGCGAATTGCTATAACTTTCTTAAAATCATAATGTACACGCATTGGCCCGCAAAAGTACTTCATTCGACGAAAACTTGTCTATGTTTCAAATTATTGTAACTTTGTGAGAAAAATTTGTGTAGCAATTCACTTGAGCTCATTTAAAAGCGTGAATTCGATCGAAATCGTTTTTTTTTTTTTTCCAAAGACTTTTTAATATCACGTAACGAACGAACGAACGAACGGAAAAGTATTAGCTATTGAAGTAAAGGTCTCTGAGAATATTAAAAATATTTCTTACGATCCACATGTTTTTAAAAATTGAAATTTCTCCTCTATAAAGACTCCTTGAAGCTTGTTGCACGACCTTGAATGTCAGAATTACGCGACGAGAATTCGATATTTCGAATATTTCGAATTTCTTAAACTCCCGTCGTTTAATCCCAACACTCAAAGTTCAATAATATAACGAAAAAGAAAAATCGTACAGCAAGTTTTAAGGGTTCGTTTTAAAAAGAAAGCTTCAATTTTCAAGACTGTCGTAGATTTAGTCACAAATAAATTTTTTTCAATCATACAAATACAACTTGAATTTCACTTTTCTCTTAAATCATCATCTTAAATATCGCCTTTGAGAAAGACGAACTCACAACTGCCGAAAAGTAATTTTTACTTCGAAATGAGCCCCAAATGAATCATCGTGCAATTTTTCCTTTTCTTTCTTCTTAACATCGATAAATCGTTGGAATAAGAAACTTAGAAGAAGGAAACGTCTCTCTCTCTCTCTCTCTCGACGCTTCTTCAGTTTCTCTTTACGTGAGAGCGTGATCGCATTTGCTTCAAGACGGTTTTAGGATTAAACGGAAGCAGCAGTTGTCCGGCTGCTGAACGAACTCGAACGTTGCAGCAGAAAATCGAGCAAGACCCGGGAGCGCAAGAACAATCGGAAAGTCAAACAGTTTGACCGATCTCGAGAGGAGACGCTTCAATATTTGGATCGGTAATGTAATTTCCACAGACAAGTGGAAAGTGCTGAGACCTCGGCTCGTCGTTTTCCCCCCGCGTTTCTCCCCGCTGTTTCTCCACTCACTGTCTATCGTCAGACGAATCGTTTCGATCGCAACGAGCCGAGGAAGGTTCATCGATAAGGTCAGTCGAGACAAAAGTTTATCACATCGCAGACTCGCGAGCCTTTGCCTCGCTCGAAGTAGCCGAAGGGTTATCGCCGGTTAGGGACCGGTGTTTGCGTTTCGCTTTCTCGGATTCGACGGGAGATCTGTTTACCATACCACCATGGCCACTTGTTTGCCGAGAGATCTTCGTTCAGACGCGTACCCTCGAGTCGATTAACGATCTTTGTTTTATTAGCAAGTATCGAGCCTCGGTACGGATGGCGGTGACGTGGTCATTCGAAAATAGGAGGAGGATAATTGTAAGCTTTCGAGCGGGAATTTCCAGAACAGTGGTTCTCAATCATCTTTCTCGGCCACGCGCTAAAATCCAGACGACAATTTCTCACATGTCACGATTCTTTTACTCGTGCGAATTATTAATCCTCATGATGAATTATCGAACTTTATGAATTATTAACTTTTTTATTAAATTATTAACTTGGTAAACTTTATTGATTGTTAACTTTTTTTTATTAAATTATTAACTTATTAAACTTTATTAATCATTAATTTTTTAATTAAATTATTAACTTTTTTTATTATTAGAATTTTACTACAAATTTAATTTTTTATTAAATTTGACTTTCATCAAGAATTGGCCAAGTTATAACACAAAGAGCTTAGAGCGATTCTCACCTCTCGGCATCGAGTTAACGCGGCTTTTAATTTGTTTTATTCGTCAGAAAGGAAAACCGCGTCCGCTGTAACTATATTCTCACTCGTGCTTTGCACGTGACTGCAAAACGAAATGCAAAACGTTGACCAACTAGAGAACTTTTCGCCAACTTCACGTGCGCTAACCATCCACGACGGCTAATTAGAAATTCCATCAGCGTGTTGGTGATTGCACGCGTGTCGCAACGCTCGCGATTCGCGCGCGTGTAATCCACTCGTAAGCTGGAAGATAGGTCGAACGTATAAACGCGCACACGCTCGTCAGCAGCCAGCTTCGATTCGAATTTCGCATGCTGTCAGACACGTGCGCTCCGCCGATCTCCCTTCTGTGATCGAACGAAGAACAACGACAGGGTGGATAGAACAGAGAGAGAGAGAAAGAGAGAGAGAATAGAACCCTGGCCCGAGGGGTTGCTCGAGTTTCCAGCAGGCATTTGTTTAATTGGGAACCGACATGGCCGCCGAAACTCACCCCTGCGACCGACCACCCCATCTGTACGATCGCATCGTTGTGAAAATGCGTCGCACGCCACGTGTGCCTCGGTTTTTCGCCCTGTGACCTTGATTCCCTCGTTGCATACTAGACGACAGTGGTGTTGAAACATTCCATCAACGACGAGCGTTGTTTGCGTTCGATCGACGCAATTTGCGGCCGTTGGCAGTCAATCGGGTTCACTCTGTTTCACGATTTTTTAAGTAAACTTCGCGCGTTGTGGGTAGACCACGAATTTTAATACGTTTGTGGAGAATTTAATCTAATTCAAACGATCGGATTTCAATGATACTCAATAAAACTCGAATATCGAATTGCACAACAATTTACTAATCGACAATATTAAACGAGTCACCGACTATAGACTTCTCTTTTATAATTTTACAATTTTACGTATGAGACAGTGCGATTCTTAATTTATAAAATTCCGCGTTGCGAGAATTTCTTTCGAAATTACATCCCTTTGATGATCGATTTAACATCTCGTTGTGTTTCTCACAATATACTTGATACGAACACTATAAACTACGTTTAGAGAATTTTTAAGAAAATTTACGTTTAAAGAATTTTATCATATTATTGATTTACTTACACGGCATTTGTTTCACTGCTACAGTAATACAGTAGGTTTGACGATACCTCTGAAAGTATGTGATTCTTCCAAAGAATATTAATATACAAAGGATTGAATCAGTATAAGTTTATTTGTAAATTTAAAAAGTTTTACTTGGCTTTCAGTTAATGGAACAGTTCGGAACATTAAAATTACATCCTTCTATCAGCTAAAAATTTTACCAATGATACTTTATGCACTGATTGACTTCTGAGCTCACTGCATCTCCCACAATACAATTCTTATTCTTATTACACGTCAATATACTTATTCAACATGAAATATAATAACATTTTAAGATTCAAATTCATTGTATTCAGACGATTTAATTTAATTTCATAATTTCATTGTATTATTTGTAATTATAATTATTTCATTAACATTGTATTTTATTATTTAATATTAAATTTAATATTAAAATAATTTAGATTTAATATTAAATAAATTCTTTAATTTATCCTTACTAAAAAAGTCATACGATTGAAATTATCTGAACTTCAATACCAATATCTATTTCATTAATAACTCGTTATCCATCAGTAAAAATTATTATATTTTGTCGACGAAATGTTTAATCCTTACTTTTCTATTCAAGCAATTGGTCGCCAATGATACTGGTCTTACGAATATCCAGAATTTAATAATTGTGAAATTAATTATTATATGAATTTATTAAATCAATTTCCGATTACTAGGAACAGGATAATCTCGATTACTCCATTTAAAATTTCATTACGATTAATTGTTTCATCATACGTGAACAGTTCAATTTTTCTTTATTATTAATAAAATTAAAGTCGATGTATATTGTCGACGAGTATGTATATTGTTTACGATACAACTGCAACAGGCAGGCGACGTCCGCCTACGACAGTGTCGGAGAAAAGAAAAAAAAGGGTTTCGAGAGACGGCTTACGTAGACTGCCGAAAGGGCCGTGGGCAGAAATTCCGCGGGTGAGTTTCCACGACGCAGATTACTCCCCTTTGTTAGTTCACTTGTCGTGCAAGCTGTTATCGGGAGAGAGAACCGACGACCAGAAGGAGGGGGTTGACTGTGAAATTTCCGCAGCGAGCAACATGGCCGCGGTTCAGGATCAGCCCCTACGCGTCAAGTTTCTCCTCTCTCTCTGTCTCTCTTTCTGTCTTTCTGGGAACAGACACACGGGGCCGTATTCCGGTCGCGTTTTACGCACGTCCGCGTCTATGTTATTATCGCCAGTTCATTTGTGCCTCTTGGCCAACGCTCCATTCACTCGAATAAACGTTGGATCAAAGTGGCATTCCGCCGTCAAGTTTCACCGTCTATAATTTGGTCTTCGCTTGGGATTTCCTGTGTTAGATCTACGAAGGGGGAGGAGGGGACTATCTTTGTTCCTTCCGTTGTAAAATATACACTGTTTCCGCCGCGACATATGGTGAATCGACGAATCTGCGAATGCGTGAGGATTTCTTTTTTTCTTTGTTCGAGGCTGCTACCTCTTGTAGAAATACCACCTCGTGCGGACTGTTAGCTCGAATAATAAGCAAGAGGGGATGAAGGAATTCTTGACACCTTGAATGTGTCAGCAATAAAATAACTGGTTTACTTATTTGTATTAGTGGTTTAAAGAGGAAAACGTGTAACAATAAACGTATCAAATATTCGAAAAACGGATGCTGAGTTAAACTTTTAGATTTTAGGTACTCAAGAAGTGATTATTTTCTCGAATTCATGTTTTTACAAGTATATCAAAAAAAAAAAAAAGAAAATAGAGTGCAAGTGTTATTATATTTTGTGTTTGTTGCATATTTGATTGCGACGAAAACAAATCTTGTATCAAATTTTAGTATCAATCTTGTTTAATTTTTTGGATAATATCTGGTGGATTTTAGTACGAAAAGAAACATCTATTAAATTTCTGTTTGTTTGGCCAATCGTTCGATCAACGCAAAAATAGTTGCGATATAAAATTTGTTGGCAATGCATTGGATTTTCAAGTTCACCTGCCTACCTCACACGGAAATCACACATCGGCGCGTGTATCTCGGCAACAAAAATTCAAGCTTGTCAAATCAAACAGAAATTAAAAATGGCGAGAAATTCTTCATCGAGAAAGAGAGATTTTTAATTGGAACGGCAAAGAAATCCAAAGCACGTGTGCCTCACGTGCTTAACATGGAACAGCGAGGGGGATGGTTGGCTGGAAGAACACGATAGAACACAGCTTTCAACCCCTGATGTTAGAGGGGCATTATGAAGCGTACGAGGATACTTTCTAGGCAAATGCTTGGCGGTGGTTCCGGTGGATTAGGAAATACTGCCTGAAGGGCTTTGCCGTGGCTTCTTGGCTGAACGAGAAGGGGCCAGCGCGTGTAAAGAGAGCAGGCTGTTCAATCGGCTCGTATTTATCCTCGGCTAATTAATGAAAAGGAGGGTGGATGGGAAAAAAGCCGGGTAAACAGCGACGGGTAAACTCTCGCAAAGCCATTCGATCCAATACCATTTTGACCTGCAGAAAGAGAGACTCTCTCTCACTCTCTCTTTCTCTCTCTTTTAAGTTTCGATCTTACTTTCGCGAGTGTTCAGAGTGGGTAATTCCTACGAAATATCCAAAGAGCGGTCTAAGACGAAGCTTCGAACGTGAGACGCTTTTCACTTTGTGGAAAATCTATCGACGCGAAAACCGCAAATTCAATCGACGCGGAAACCGCATATTCAATCGACGCGGAACGAGTGTGTCCGTTGCTGTTTATTCGTTGGCCGACTGTTCTCAATTATTTAAAAACGAAAGTGACTATTTTGCCTGCATGTAAACACGCGTGTCGTATATATTTGCATGTAAACACGCGTGTATCGATGAATACATTTCACGTATCTATGTGCATTTATTGGGCTGGCCAAAAAGTATTATAATTGCCTTTTTTTTTTTAAATAAATGAACACATGTACATGTATATTTTAAAGTATAACTAACTTTATTTCAACTTAGCTTTAACAAATTTAGATTGTGTAATCCTGACTTTTGATTGTTGGAGCTTGTTTCAGAAAAAAAATGTGTGCGAACAATTGTTTATTTGACGTTTCGATCTCAAAATGAGAAATCAGAAAGGAACATTTTCGTCATATTTTGTTGTATTATTTCTGGAAAGGAGAGACACGCTGCACAAGCTCATAGAAAGAAATTATTCGACAGATTTGAATTTCAAAATCAATTAAAATATATTTCTTGCCCATTCTTTGGGCATAATCATTTTATTAACAGAAATTTCTTCGAAATTCGTATTTTTACCTTCGTGCATTAAAAAAAAAAAAAATCATACGAATCACGTTTACTAAATCTTACTAACTTAATTGCTCAATTACGAAATGAAAAGAAGATGAAACAAATGTGTCGCGTATTCTCTCAAACCCGACGCGACTTCTGCCTGATAAAAATTACCATAAACGAGGACCGAGAATGAAAGCGAACAAACTCACCTTTCCACTCTAATCCCAAGAAGACCCGAACCGTCGTCAGAATTCGAGAGGCGCTTCGAAGGGAGGGGAAAAAAAAAGAAAAAACGTTCGTGGTATTTCGTCAAGTTGGGACAGAAATTTTCATTGAGGCCACAAGTGGCTCGTTACTCGGGCCTTCTTCTTCGCCTCCCCTCCTCTCCAAAAAAAACGAACCCCCCTCGGTCGACTATTTGCCGAAATGGGCGTTCGTTCGTACGAATGATCGGCAAATCGATTGGAAAAATGATTGGGCGGCATGTCGGACAGGATCGTCGGATCAGGACGAACGAAATAACGGCCGTGAGCAAGACAAATACGTTCCGTAGGCCGAAGGGAGAACGGGCAAAGAAACGACAGAGATTTCTATTAGCCCCGGTACCCGAGGCTACTCTTTCGTTTTCGTTCTCAGTAATTAGCCTAACGAGCTAGCCAGGAAATCGGTGAAAGAGAGGCTCGAACTCTGCCAGTACTTTATACTGTCACGTGTTCATGGCGATCGAGTCACACAGAGGATATATAGCAGAGAGACACCCTGTCCAAGACGAGAGAGCTGGATTCTGTTCTGATCACCTGCGACCGCAGTCGCTGGCTGCACCTTCGTGCACGTGAATACGTGGCACACAATTCGCTGATTGATCGCGTCATTGTGTCTATTCGACCGTGCGAATGACAGCAACGTGTCGTTTGCATAAGTTCCAGTCGCCGGCGGAATATTTCGTAATGGGAACGTGCAACACGGTGAAATCTCTTTGCGTAGATTTTATTACTGTTGATTCTGTCATCAGAATACGCGCTTTGTACGGCAAGGTGTATATATTATTATTTTCCTTTCGTCTCAATGTTTCAGCGACGAAAGGTATTTCTAAAAGAATTAATATGTGTATTATTATGACTAATTGTTATTATGATTTATATATTATTATTTCTAAAGGTATTTCTAAGAAAATAAATATGTATATTATTATATGTATGTATATGTATTATTATTTTTCTTTCAATTTAATATTTTAGCAACGGAAAGTATTTCTAAAAAAAAATATGTATATTATTATTTCTAATTGTTATTATTATTTATACATTATTATTTCCAAAGATATTTCTAAAAAAAATAAATATGTATATTATTATATGTATGTATATATATTATTATTTTTCTTTCGATTTAATATTTTAGCAACGAAAAGTATTTCTAAAAAAAAATATGTATATTATTATTTCTAATTGTTATTATTATTTATGCATTATTATTTCCAAAGATATTTCTAAAAAAATAAATATGTATATTATTATATGTCTATATGTGTATTATTATTTTTCTTCCGTTTCAATATTTTAGTGACGAAAGGTATTTCTAAAATATATATATATATATATATTATTTCCAATTATTATTTCTAAAAAAATAAATATGTATACTATTATATGTCTATATGTGTATTATTATTTTCCTTCCGTTTCAATATTTTAGTGACGAAAGGTATTTCTAAAAAAAAAATATGTATATTATTATTTCTAATTGTTATTATTATTTATTATTAGTTATTATTATAGGTATTTCTAAGAAAATAAATATCGCACGTATATCAAATACAGGTCACTGAAAGACTGAATGATATGAAACAAAAATAACTTTTACAAACACATGTATTTTTACTTTTTTATTATTTTATTTGGAAATATAATTAATGGATTTCTTTCAGTATTATTTGTGAAAAACAACATCCCTCCAAATGACCACCATTTTCCTGCTCACAAGTACAATTCCTGCTCTTTCAAACCCTTCAGTTTCTCAGCATGAATTAATATTTTTCTAGAAACTTCTAGCATTCTTGATATTTATTAATTTCAGTGGTCACTTTCGAACAATTAATTCCACAATTAACAGCCTCGTTATATAACGCCGAACAAAACCGTTCCAAAGGAAACTGAAAAATCTGGAAGTTGAATCTGCCGACGCGACCGATCGAAGGTTAAACTTGACCCGAATCCTCCTCTAACCCAAATCGAAGGCAATCAAAGAGAACTCGGTTAAGAAGAGAACGACTCGGTGGACCCGAGCGAGGGAAGAAAACGAGGAGTCCGTTCCGAGGGAAATCGATCGACTGGAAGGTACTTCTGCCCGACCCCGAAGCGCTAAGAGGATTCGCAGTGGGGGAGGGTGGGTGGTGGCGAGGCAGACAGAGAGAAACGTTAAGAGAATTCACCCTCTGTAAAGTGGACCTGGTCCGCGCTGAGGATCGGCTGACGCGGGCGTTTGTTTGCGCTCGGTATCTTGCGGAAGTCTGCGAATGATATCGATAGCCCGGGGCATCGGCCAACCCGTGAGAAAAATGACATTCGCCCGTGCTCGGTCAAAGAAAGCATCTCCGTTCGCGGAGATTTAACGGAGCTCGCCACGTCCCTCTCGCGAACGATTCAACTCTGAAAAATTTCGGGAACAACGGTGGCAACGGGAGAGAGCCTCGTGAGTGGAAATATACAGGGTGTCCATCAGGTCTCTTTACAATTTCAAAAATTTATTTACAAAGGCAATTGATGAGATATCTTCATCAGATTTGTTGATATGTACTCAGTGGTTATCAAGGCTTTTATCACATTGCATTTTAGGTACCCAGTTGATGAATAAGATACTGTTAAATGAACCCTTTACGAAATGGCTACTCCTCAAGAGAAGGCACAGTGTGTATCGTGGTTTATTGAAATCAAATCGGATCTGCAGACTCGGCGAAACTTCAGAATTGAGAATGAAAGAGATCCATCCGTCACGTCCATCAATTCGTGCATGGCACAAGAAATTTATGGAGACTGGGACAGTGTTCGATAAAGGGAGGAGTGGACAACGAAGAAGCTCTGAGGAAAACATCGATCGTGTAAGAAATCGAGTACCGTCTTGATGTGCTTCGTGCAACTAATAATGCCCATATAAAAGTGTATTAAATGAGGTAGAAAAGAACTTAAATATATACACTTATCTGTCTTTTCATTAGCCTTTGTAATAAATTTTTGAAATTGTAAAGAAACTTTATGGTTACCCTGTATATCACGAATGGTGAAAGAGAGAGAGAAAAAAAAAAGAAGGAACGTTTCTCATGGACGTTTGCTGCGAGGAGAAAAAGAGAATAAAATCCGCAGCGGCAGGACTTCGCGACAGGTTCTTTTCGCAATCTACCGTCAATGTTTGCGCTTCGTTTAGCGGTGGTACTTGCTCGTGTACACAAGTTATTATAGTTCGTTTTTCAACTTTGTTTTTTATGCAATCTTTTTCTCCCGTTTGTCTTTTTTTTTTTGTTTTTGGTAGATATAAATAGATTTCTAGAATCCTAGAATCCTAGAATCAACGAGTTTTAAATCTGGCAATTGTTAATAATTCTTTTTTGTGGTTCTTGAAATTTTTCAGCATTAGCCATGAGAAACCTAGGTTGAAAATTCGTTTAATCAATTATTGGATTCTTCCTCTTCCTCAGGAACAGTGTGCTTCAACTATACAACTGATCCAATTTGTAACTAGAGAAATTCCTGGTAATTATTTCATCCAGAACAATTTGCACTACTTGCTATTTAACTTAGCTTACCGTGTCTGCCAATTTTCGTTTCACTTTTGATCGTCTTTCGTCCATCGAAATTGAAACGAAAGTTTCTGGAATTTACGAACACAAACATTTCATTCTGCGTTTCACAGAGAGAAAGAGAACGGAGATTAACTAGCATCAGGCTAAACCAACGTACTCTGAAACCTGGCCGATCTTTCTCCCGGTCCTCCCTCCTTATCCATCAATTTCAGGGAAATCCGGTCGAATCGATCGGCCTTGGACGTTCGCCCGTCCTCCCATCAGTGGATTGCTCGAGCTGATGCACGTTTGAAATCCCCGCGAGATCCGTTCGCGGAGTCACGCATGCCGCTAACTATGCAGGGAGTCGGGGACCGAGAGGAAGGAAGAGAGGCGCATCGAACCAGCCGAAAATCCCGGCATTGTCTGGACACCGCGTGCTCTGCTCCCCCAATACGGATAATCTCGGGAGGCCCGGCCGTGTTTCCCTGTGGGAGACGCGATAACGTCCTGAAACAGAGAGAACCGCCTGCCGAAGGGTTGCCCCCGCTTTCCGATGTTCCATCCACGGAATTTAGAGTCCTCTGCCATCCCGCACCGGTATTAAACCACTAGCTATAAATCGACGAATTTCGGGTCGGCTCGCGTGCACAGGTATATATTCATCGTCAATTATCGTTACGTCGGGAATTTGTACGTTCGTTGTGGAAAAATTGCTAGACAATTGCTGAGCAATTGAACGGTTGAATGGTTTTTAGTACTACGTGGAATTATCAACAGCTTGTTACATTTAACGCATGCGTTAAAATTTAATATTTTCAATGTAACAAGCTGTTGATAATTCCACGTAGTACTAAAAATCATTCAATCAAATTCTTCAAGTACCTAGCAATGTTTCCACGATAAACATACAAATAACACATACGTTAAAATTTAATATTTTTCCAATGTAACAAGTTGTTGGTATGATCTACGTAGTACTAAAAATCATTCAATCAAATTGTTCAAGTACCTACCAATTTTTCCGCAATAAACATACAAATACACTATTTTATATTTATTTTTACTATTTTATATTTATTTATTCATATTTTATTTAAATTAATAATTTATTTATTTATTTTATATGAATAAAATTCAAAATTTTTATAAAAATTTTTTTTTATTAATTTAATGAAATGTTTTTGTAATAATATTATAATTTTATTTAAAAACTTTATAATTAATATATATATAATATATATTTTTAAAAAATTTATTTAATTTTATTATTATTTAAATATATTATATATAACGTATGTGTTATTTGTATGTTTATCGTGGAAAAATTGCTGGATACTTGTTAGATGATTTCTTATATTACCAACGATTTGTTTAAGAAAATATTCAATTATAATATTTATATTACTTACTAATATTTATTTATACACATTCAAACAAAATTTACTAGACACTTGCACAATGCGATTTTTAGCCTAATGAAACGACTAACTAGTTCGATATTTCTTTCGTAGTATAAAAAATGCCATGATGTCTCCGAAAAATCTCAGAGAAACGAAGTTGAAAATGGTCGTCAGGCTTAATTTAAGATCAAATTACTATCATTTTATTCCTTATTATTTATTATTAAACTTGCAGTCTTGTAACCCAGCATTCTGACTTAATCGCTTAATAATCTTTTCTTCTCAGAAACTATTTGCATCCAAATCTAAAGCAAACGTTGCAAAACGAGGCGGCGAATTCCTTGAAAAACAACGCGTACTGTTTGATCGTAAAATTCACTTCGACGTCCCGAAGTAACTTGGAAATAGCCGGATGACGTAACTTTCGCTAGGCAAATCGCTCGCTAACGTACTATTATAACACTATCTCTTTCGTATTGTTGGCCGCGAATAGAGACAGCGAGATCGTTTCTCGAGAATCGTTCCTCGTTGGCGGGGAATTCCGGCGTAAACACGAGATTTTGCCCAGAAAATATCGTTAGCTAATATTTACGGACCGACAGCGCTCGCGATTGTGAAAGAACATCCTTACTACGAACCGCTTATCGTTAATGCGATTAAGTAGACGCATGATTCATTTCGTAGCGGACGTTAATAACGTTGGCGTATATGAGCCGAGAATAATCGGATTTTCATGGTACGCAAGGAAATCGTTCGTCTTTCTGCGCTCGATCTGCTTTCGATCTTCAGATAATTGGAAGTTATCGTCTTTTCTTTTTTTTAAATAATTACACGAACAACGTAATTGTTCTACCGAAGAATACAATTGCAATAAAAAGCAGCCGTGTCATTGAAGTGATCCAGGCGACTCAAGAAATTGGTCGAGTCAAATTAATTTGTTTTAATTTTCATTGGACAAACCCAGTGAGGGAAATTGTTTAAAATCCGTCTCGCTGATAATTTAATTTAAAATCTGGGCACACGTGATCAGAATATGAAAAGAAACGATTTAATAAGAATTTTTTGTGTTTTATATAATTGTTTAGTACTAATTGGCTTCGAGTGGTGGAAATATCGAATGCTATCGAAAAATAGCTTGTTATCTTTCGAGCCGAGCAATTTTTTTAACATTCACTCTTTGACTGTTCAAGGTTAAGATTCGTAGCAGTGTTGAAAGTATTTCTTTACTTTTTGATAGCAGTCAGTATTGATACAACTAAAATAATTTCCTCGTAATTAATTTTATTAACAAAGATGTCAAAACGATCCATAATTTTATAATATAATTTGTTCATAGCTTGAAAATGAAACATGAAATTTCTTTGATATGAAAGTGCTATTCCACTATGTTATTGTATGTTATTGTATTGTATTATATGTTATTGTATAAGTGTCAATCCAAGCTGTAGTTTAACATTTCCTTGGACAAGTTGTTAATAATTCTGTACAGTATCGTAACTTAATATTATAATATTATGGCTACAATATTAAAAAAAAAAAAAAAAAAAAAAAGAATTTAAAAAATGTTAAAGAAATTCAATTGTATTAAATATAATAAAAAAAACTTAATTCTCGAACAGTGATTATTAAACGGATTTTTATGCAAAATTATATTTTTGATAGAAAATGGTTGCAATTAAATATTGCAAAAAACACCAGAGCTTGGTTATTTTGTACATTTTAATTAATTTAATTTAAATATTAATTCGCGAAGACGTTCGAGATGATACAAGAGAATAATAATAGGAATTTGTAGAAACAGAAAGCAGGAGATCTATTTGACAGTATTTCGTACTCTTCGAGTCCCAAACTTATCATCAATTCTTTGCAATGTCCCACAAACGTAGCCCACCGATCACAAACGTCGTAATCTCGCCTGCAGATCAAATAAACCTCCTCTGATTCTAAACAAGTATCTCGCTAAAATCCGCCAAAATCGCGCTGACACGTTTCTCCACTGAAAAACTCCGTGGCGCAGCTTCAAACGCGGTATTTGTTTACCTAGCAATCGTTCGATATTAACACCTACCAGGAAGACGAGATCAAACGTTTCCCAGGCATGTTTCCACGTTCCACGAAAGAGTTTTACTCGTCCTTCGTATCTGCGTCAATATCTTCTGTCTTCGACTTGAAGATACTGGAGGAAAGGCACTGAAATCTTCGGTCGATCTGAAACCAATACAAAGTGTTCTCGTTATTACGGTCACGAACCGTCGTGTTCGACGATTGAGATCTCAGTTTAGCTTAGAATTAACGGTGAGTTTCTCCGAGATTGATATTTACCGATTTACGGGAGCCACGAAGTTGCGACTGGTGAATCACGTACAGGGAAGTCGGAAACCGGAGGTCAAAACTGCTTGAAATCACGACGGGCCTTCCATTAACGTTCCCCCGGCTTGTACCTGTCCAAGAATCACCATATTCGACGTGTTGGCCGACCCTGGGCCAGACTTCCTGTCTACCAGCCTGCTTCTGTCTCGTTCGATTATCTGAAAAAAAGATCGAACACGTGGTCCTCCTTCAACAGTTCTACGCTATTCACGATGCTTTCTGTAGTCTTGAATGAGAGTTTTCGTGGCATTGGTTCGTTATCTAATTCGTTAACGATATTCTCTTAATCTTTAGGATACGTTGAATACGAACTCAAAAANAGTTGTTAATAATTCTGTACAGTATCGTAACTTAATATTATAATATTATGGCTACAATATTAAAAAAAAAAAAAAATAGAATTCGTAAAAATAAATTGATTGAAAAAAGAATTGCAAATGAATTAATCGATTAACTAGAACTGCCCCTTAAATCATTTCAATTTATGAAACAGAATAAACTATTTGAAAAAGACATTTTGACCTTGTTTTGTGATCTTTTGTAATGTGTTTCACCTTTCGTTCGTTAAATGTAAAGATAAGAAATGTTATCTGAACGAGAAAATTGACGCCTGAATGGCAACTAAATATCTAAAATGAGCGTATTGTTAAAAGTGCGATTATTTGATGAGACTTTTGCATAAGTAACGGTAATATCAGGTGTTTTATCAAGTTTCTGTTATTAAAAGAAATATGGAACGTGAAACAAAAATATGAAATAAATGCAAGATAAATACCTTTACAAGAAGATTGCAGTATAAAAATCAGAACGTCGTCGATAAAAGTTCAGAAAGTAACGAACGAACGAAAGAAGCAACACGAACGAATATTTTTGGTAAAGGTTATCATGTCTCGATTTCTCGTAGCGTCCCTCCTTCTCGCTATGGTCCTCGTTGTCTGTGAGTAATTACAACATAATTCATATTTAAAAGTTTGAAATATTCATTGCTCTTTTTCTGAACGAAACGATTTTCTTAAACATAATAAAAATGTTATAATAACCTAGCAAAATTCCCTTTGTCTGGACAAAATGAATTAAGACAAAATTTTAATTCACTTATATACAGTGAAGAGTATAACTGTACCAAAGTTGATAAAAAATTGTCGATATAATTGATATAATTTCGTAAAAGGATCATACAAGGATTCATCTGATCTCATTTTAAAGCGTGAAGCCTCTACTTTGACAATCGTAAATTTTTTTTTTTTTTTTTGCAAAGATGATATTAGATCGTATAGCGGATAGGAAAGTGAGAATACTTTTTCCTTGAAAATTAAAACGCATGTAAAAATGTTGGAAAAATTTTAAAAATCTAAATCTATTGTGGTCTTGAAGATTGAGATTTTCTTTTTACAACGAGCTTAAAAGTCGCTGTACAGTTTTCTTCGTTTACTAATATTTTATTGAATCTGGAATATTAGAGTAGAATTTTGGGAACTTTTTAAATTTTATCATTTAACTCTAATATTCAGCAAAATGTACAACAAATTTTAAGAGGTCGTTGCGACAAAGAGACTTCAATCTTCAAAATGATGGTAGATTTACTTACGAAAAGTTTTTTTAATATTTTCGCACACGTTTGAATTTTCACAATTTTCCAGGAAAAAGTGTTCTCACTTTTCCACACGCTGCATGATACGAACGTTATATTTTCGAAGAATAACGAACCCACGATTGTTAAAGTAGAAGTTTCACGCTTTAAAATAAGATCAAGCGGATCATTGTACGATTTTTTTTTACGAAATTATACCAGTTTAAATTTTTCATTGTCATTGGTATAATTATGCTCTTCATGTAAATATATATATAAAAATGTAAACGTATATATATATTAAAAAAAAACAGACAAATTCATACTTACAGTGATAGGGCAAAGGAAAATTTAAAAAGCAAATGACACGAGGTAATCCGTAATTTATGGACAAAAATAATGGATAAATGATTCCTAGTAATGTTGATAAAGAAATATTCGGTAGAGAAGTTACAATTTTTTTGTTCGTGTTTTTTTTTTTAGAAATAATCATGTAAAATTTGATTTAACAGCTAGCCAAGAGTGTCCATTGGTAGATTTGAGATGTGAAGTGAATTGCGAACCAAAGTGTCCGTCTCCACTTTGGTTTCCAATTGGCAACTGCACCAGCACCGTGAGTATTCAAAATTCCATTAAATTAACTGTATCAGCTTAATAACAATACGAATAAATTGATTTGCAGAATTGCGGTCCAGTCACTGGCGGTTTAGTCTCGTCCCCTTGTCCATGTGGTAAAGGCACGTCTAGAAATCTCATAACTAACGAATGTGTACCGGTGGAAGACTGTCCCAAATTAGAAATACATAATGTAAATGTATCTCGCAACTCATAAATGTCCATTGTCAAACGACAATGATGTGTCAATAAAAAACTTTCTTTGAGGAATATTCATCCCACTGGCGCTTCAACCAACTTCATCGTACATTTTTCTATCTGTATATTCATACTTTGTACAAATGTAGAATTGCACCCGATCATGCAAAATGCTTCAATATAAAATGTTATAGTTTCGACTTGATGAACGAAACGTAGTCAGTGTAATATTATATTGCTCATTCGTGAAAATGTCAGAAAAATTCGTCAATTTTGATTCTGAACGGTCAATCACGGATCACAATGGTAATCACGATGATTCAGTATTATTTACGAAACGGTAGAAAGATGTTTGAAACGCTGGTGAAAGAACGACGAAGGTTCTTCTAGAGGAAAAATGATAAATAAAGAATAAAGTGAAGGGTCGAAGAAAGAAAAATCAATGTCCCCGCAACACGAAGAAACGTGTCTTAAATGTCAGCGTGGCATCCAACGTCAATGGACCGTTCTACGTGATCGGAATGAAGGGGATGGGGTACCACCTTGACACAGACGAACGGCCACGGGGCGCTAACTAACGCCATAATCAAGTAAGCAGTTTAGTCGAGCGATCCGGTTACGTCGACTTAGCCTTCCGTATCGACGAGGCGTCACTGATTGGTTTACAGATCTGCTGAGCCGAACTCAGACGCTCAAAGGCCTCTCTAGTTAGCCGGAGACTTCCAGAACGAACCACCTTTACCCCCTTATACCCTCTCTCTCTCTCTCTCTCTCTCTCTCTCTCTCTCACTTTCATATCTTTCCTCGGTATTTCATTAATTTCCCTGCGACTCCGCTTCGTCTGCCAAGGCTTTACACCTTTGATTTCGCAAAGCGGAGTCTCCTCGACAGCTCGGTCTATAAATAAGTTACGCTTAATTGCAAAGATCCCTTCCCTCCCGCTCTTATCTCTTTCAATTTTTTCCCCTCTCTCCTTCTCTCGCGTTCGCTCGATCCTTCCCTCTCGGGGGGGGGGGGGGGGGGGGGAGAGAGAAAGAATCGAAAGGGAAAGCGAGCCTGCGCGACGCGAAATCGCGGCCTGCAATGCGGCAAATTCGAGGGAAAAAGCTGTCCCGCGGAAGCGTGCACTCGCGACGATTAATATGCGGCGGAGAGGGTGGATACGTAGGATAGGCGGTGACGAAGGGCGACGAATTTATCGGCGCCGGGTGCTCCCGACGAGGGACAGAGGGAAAAAGAATATACTCGTTGCGTTGGCGCAACATTAGCGAGGGAAAATTCATAGGGGCGGCGACGAGCGGAAGAGTTATGGACGGGCACTCTTCTCGGACACGCGTCTGTATACCTGCTGACTGTCGTTCTTCATAATTATACGTGTAACAACCGCG
The DNA here is from genome assembly GCF_011392965.1 of Frieseomelitta varia. Classification (NCBI taxonomy): domain Eukaryota; kingdom Metazoa; phylum Arthropoda; class Insecta; order Hymenoptera; family Apidae; genus Frieseomelitta; species Frieseomelitta varia. The sequence goes on from NW_025110229.1 coordinate 191,883, forward strand.
CTCTGGATCATGCGTCGGTGATCTTCCGCAAATTTGCTTTACGACATTTCATATCAGCGGATGTGAATCACCCCCGTGGAGAGCTTTCACCATCGTATGAAATATTTCGAAGTTTCATTAATAGTCATAATGGGATGTGGCTGTCATCGTTATGTTGATTAAGATTGAAATCAATTTTCAGAGTACGTGCAGGGAGTACAATTTAATGTTTAATGATACAATGCTGTATGATACTGTCCAGTAATATATTATTGATATTGTATTCATTGTATATCTGTGTGTATATGTACATATATTGTGTTTGTCGTATATGTGTATTATTATATCCATTGTGTATATATAAAGTTATTATGTTATAATATTTTATATATCATAATATTATTTATTTTAAGTTATTTTTGTTTTATATCATTCAATCTTTCAGTAACCACCCTATATATATATATATATAAATATATTAATATAAATTTATTTATATATATAAATAAATAACTTTTACAAAGACATTTTTTAAATTTTTTATTATTTTTATTTGGAAGTATAATTAATAATATAATTAATGGATTTTTTCCATAATATTCTACAAAAAAAGAAAATAAGAAAGATTGAAAAAATGTACAAGTTGTGACTTTTTCAAACCCATCAGTTTTTCAGTGGCCACACCGTATATTATATAATAGCAGACACAATATATGCATTAAGTACAAGCTTGTCTTAGATTAATCTACTCAATATAATGTACTTTGTGTATTACAAGATAATGTATCGCGGGTTTTTATCAAAACGTTGCTACGAAATTTCCAACCAATGGGTTGAACCCGAAAGTTCATTCGACTATTGAGACGAGGCGAATCGTCAAGAAATCCATCGTTTCCACAATTTTGGAAAACAAAGAAGAAGAACGTGCCCGTATACTTGCGTTGCGCGAGTCTTGGACTTCCTAGCCCTAGGACTGGAGAAGGATTTCTTCGATTTGTCAAGCGAATGCCCTAACCTTCGAGTAATAAGGAAGGAACGCGCGGGCGTGCGTTTTTCACAGGCAGGAGGGCGGTAATCGGTGAGACGGTTCTAATTTCGAATAGGGGAGCAGCACCGGATCGCGTCAGATTCTTGACAGACGTGAAAAATGTCACTCGTATGCAAAGCAAATTGTGCCAGCCCGTTCGTTTCATTATTTTGCCGGTGCGTGTCTCTCTCTCTGCGCGAGAGGGGGAAATTTCCCTTCTTCTCTCGCGAAAAAATTTCATTCTCGGCCCGGAGCAGCCACCTTGGCCCGCGTGCCTCTACGAAACTCCACGAGCCTCCTCTCTCTCTCTTTCTTTGCTTAATATAAGGTCACGAGGAGGGGGAGGACACCTGCGGTCGCCTCTTTAAAAATGATTAACCTACCCAAAGGAACGAGAGAGTCGAGAGCCCTCGATGGTGACGTCCTCGATGAAAAATGAATCGAGCTTGGCTTTTACGATGGCAAAAGGCATCGTTAACTCTTCCTACCCGCTCATTTTTAATGATTCCAAGCCCGTGGCTAGGATTACCCTTCTTGGACAGGCTGCTGGGGTACATACGTAAGCAGTGTCGTTGCTCTCTAAATATAGGGTAAATTAGGACTCCTACAGCCGAGGCAAGATGGTTTTATTACGATCTACATTTCCCGCTATTTAAGTCTACGACACTTGCGTTTAAATTGCGTTCAACGTTAATCGTAGTCGTCGTGAAGTAGCTGCTTTGTATATATTCGAGTCCTAATTTATTCAGGGGCGAAATCGACGTTCTAATTCGAGTCGTATCGAGTAACTTTGTCATTTTTCACTTAACGCTAGAACTATGTACCAACGACTGAAGCATAAAATTTCCATCGGAGATACAGTAAAGTAAAATCTTCATGATACAACAAGGTACGCAAGCTTTTATTTATGTACTTTACGAAGTGTCATTCAAGTCTCTATAAAATACACTGTTTTATATCTATAAAGTGTCTAATAAGAATTATCATCATTGGTCATTTTGATCATTTTAGTAGCTCTAGTAAAAGTATCAGAAATTAAAGCTGAAATCTGTATTATTTAATTTTTCATTTAGTTGCAAGTCTCTAAAAATACACTGTTTTATATCTATAAAGTGTCTAATTATCATCATTGGTCATTTTGACCATTTCAGTAGCTCTAGTAAAAATATCAGAAATTAAAGCTGAAATCTGTATTATTTAATTTTTCATTTAGTTGCAAAAGAAATTCCCGAGCTCCTGTTCAAATGCCTCGTAGTATCGCTTCCCTTTGTCGAACTGTTTCGTATAGCATTCGTTTCTAACAAAACTAAGTAAAATCTTCATGATACTTTACGAAGTGTCATTCAAGTCTCATTCGTTTCAAGTAGCATTCGTTTCTAACAAAACAATCACAAAATGATGATCAAATGTCTAAGACCGAAGAAAGACGAACGCAACGCAAGAGATGCTAGATCAAAATCAATGGTACGCCCTTGGTCTTTTGCGAATCTATCTTCTATTTATTAAATCCATCCATACGTGTCAGCGATCCAATTAAACTCCAATATCATCGGATCTAGGCGCGTGTGTAATTCGATCGTCGGAGCTCGATCGATGGAGAGGAGCGAGACAAAGGTTAATCCGAAAGCGAAGCGAGGCAGAGTGGCGCGACACGTCGTCTTGACAAGCGATTTGTCACGTTAACGAGCCAACGGCGACGTTAACGATCGCGTTCCATACGAATGCGGGTAGTACACGCGAGTCGGCCACGTGCGTGTGCACGGTTACGAAAATCCAGGAATCTCCCGGCGAGTTAAATTGAAAAGTCGCGGAGAGAACGATCCAACGAACGCCAGCCGAAATTAGCATTCCCGAGGGGAAGATTACCAAAGGTAAGGCAAGAATTCTTTGACAAAGAGGAGGAACTGAACCGCGGTTCTTCGAGGCCTCTCGACTTCTCTGCGTCCTTATTATATTCGCCGGTTATCGATCGCTCATTATGCCGCTTCGAAATGCGCTCGAATGCCCCGTGTGTAGCGTAATCGTTCCACTCGATGTTAAATTGCCTCGTTAAGCTGTCGTCGGGATACGTTTTAACCGGAAATTAATTGCGGTTTTACGGCCGGCGCAATATCCACCACCTAATCAATGTTCCAACGATACTCGCGTTTTAAAATTCTGCGGGAGGTATCGGTGTGAATGTTTTTCCTGTTTTATTTTTCCTGTTTCCTTCTTTTTTTTTTTTTTTCTTTTGTTGAATTAATTTTCGTTGCGTCGTTTGTTACCTTCGATCGAATCGTGCTTTTTTTTTTATTGTTGGGAAATTTTTTAAATCTGGGAGAAACGTGGAAGAGTAATTCAGTGTATGTTACTGATGTGCAGGATCTTTTGTTTCAATTATACGTTAAAGATATTTTCTGGAATATTATTTCAATATTATCTTCGTTTTTCAATTTAATGTCATTTTCCTCGATAGAAACTGTATTAAAATTCACGAAATTCTTTTTGAGTTTTAATAAAGTTTCCATTTCTATTTCTGATACCATTTTTCTGCAAGTTTTATATGACATCATATCTCCAGCTAGATAGAACAGATCATTTCTGCGGTATTTTTCTTTAATTATAGAGCGAAATGAACACGTGTATCCAATTTGACCGAGAATTAAAATATCTTGGAAAATGTGAAAGGACGAAGGAAAATGCAACGAGACACGTTATTCGAATTTTTAGACGAAAGATACATATCTGTAGAAAGATAAATAAATTTCTTTAATTTCCGAGACAAGATATTTTTATATTTAGTCGTAACTTTTAGGAAAACTTCATCCTCCATTAAGTCTAGAGAAACTAACTTGCCTGCTTTTTTATTCAACCAATCAAATCCAATATCGTGCAAATTAATTAAGTTCCCCTCCAATAAATTAAATCCAATATCAGTCGAGTATTCTTCTTATATTCAACAAGTCAAATCTAACAACAGATCCGCCAATTAATTAAGCTTTTACGTTCAACGTAATATTTTTTTTTAGTTGAAAAATTCCTATATACGTCGCATACCAATTTTAGAAGTTTGAAACATTGGTCACTGGACGAGAAAATGGTCGGTCTTTATATAATTGATGCTTCTCTCGTGACTCAACGTGGAAACACCACGGAAGCAGCTTCCTCCGGGTTGACGCACGAAATACCGGACATTCGATCCCGATTTCTCTCTTTCTCTTTCAGCCGCCGTTGTTCGGCGAGGCTTAATGAAAACCGTGATTGAAGCCTCGTGCACGAGGGGCCAATCGATCCGCAGGAATCACGAAGAGGGTGTTTGGCAGCCAATCACCGATCTCCCTGCAAAGGACCGACACTTTTTCCTTCTCTCTCTCTTTCTCTCTTTGATTCAACGGGATTCATGAGTTGACTTTGAACGCGAGAACTTCACCGTTGTATCGGGCTGATCAAACTCTCCTAACACATTGCTCCGTGCGTTCTACAAGTGTAGAATTATTAGCTCACTTGTAAAATATGAAATTTATTGTGGAATCGATCGGAAGAGTTATATCTTCCGAGAGACAACATAACGTAAATAGGATGCAGCCCGATTATTTCGAAATATCTTCTTGAAGAACTTCATTTTGAAATCTATTTGATCATTGTTTCGTAACAGTCTGTATAATTACCTCGACTGAAATGGTGAGAAACGTGAAAAAGGAAGGAACTTTGTATATTTAAACTCAATCTGGTGTTATCGACATCTGGAAAGTAAATCTTATTTTTATAAATTTGTTCGTCATAGAAAAAGAAATGAAAATAGCACGAACAGTTCCAAATTTCAGAGACAATTATTGCATTTATCATTTCCCTATGCATTTTATCGTAGGAAGTTCATACAGTCGAATCATGGCCTAGATCTCGCAATGGCGTCATTAAAGAGTATTGAAGATAAATAACCATCGAAACTAAACAACTAAATTAACACAGACGAAACTATCGCCGAGGGAACCCCGATTTCTGATCATCCCTTCCGAAACATTTACACGCTGGTACTCTCGAATGGAGGAGAATTTGATATACTTTAAACAAAGAACTTAGCTCGTCTCGAAAGAGGAGAGACTTTCAAAAAAAAGGTGGACAGTTTCCAGTGAAGAAAACGAGACAAGCAGTGCGCCTGCATTAGTTTAACAAGTTGATCAACAGGAGTTTACCGTGCTTCTGTCTTAAAGGGAAGCAGGACACGAAAGAAAGACCGGTGGAGAGTGAATTCACCGGATGGAAAATTGGAGGGCAAACATTTTTCCGTTCTCCTTCGAGAGAGAGCTAATAACCTCTGCATATTTGATAGGATTCCATTCTTCGCTCGCGGCAGGGAAAGATCGTTTCTGCTTGCGCGCGGACGGGAAATGTAATTTCTTTCGCTAACACGATACAATTTTGATCCGGTACGGCAATCCGAAAGCTTTTGTGTCCCCGAGGCGGGGCAAATCTTGTATCCTGTATGCATTTTCATCTTACCGAGGCTCGCGCCACTTTTCCTTTCTTCCTTTCTTCCTTTCTTTCTTTCTCTCCCTTTTCATACGACCCTCCGGTTCCTTCTTTCTCCGCTCCGTGTATTAAATTGACCAACGTTTCGTACACGGCGCGCTGTTTTGTCTCCAGAGTATCGCGAGTATCGATCGTTCTCCTCGGGAAAAACCTTCCGAGGGATCCTTGGGACCTTTTGTTTCGACGGATAATTCCCTCCTCCTCCTCCACGGATCACGGAATACTCTGTGTCCTTCGAACCGAACGACTCCCTCCTCCTTCTCCTCCTCGGAGACCTCCTCGCGTCGATTTTCTATCGTCTTACGGTTTATTAACTCTCGGCCGATTAGCCCGCCCCGTGAGATCCTGTCTTGTCCGATGGGTCCTTCGAGATTCACGCTTGAATTATTCTCTCTTCGTCCTCTCTCCGCCCGCAATCACCCCCTTGGCTTGCTATTTATCGGTATCGCTGGACGAATCGTTGTTTGGTTTCCTTCGACGCTACAGTAATGGGCTGTTATATTACAGGGTGTCCATGAAGTCTCTTTACAATTTCAAAAATTTATTACAAAGGCAAATGAAAAGACAGACAAGTGGAAATTATTACAAAGTAAGACGTGTATATTTAAGTTTCCTTTTGTTTCATTTCATATACCTGTATATGGCACCGTTAGTTACACGAAACACATCAAAACGGTATTCGATTTCTTGCCATGTTCGCTGTAGCATACTCTCATCAATGGTGGCAATGGCATCAGTGATCTTCTGCTTTAGATTAATGATGTCACGTACCTTTGTCTGATACACGATATCTTTAACATAACCCCATGTGGGTGTTCATGAAGTCTCTTTACAATTTCAAAAATTTATTACAAAGGCAAATGAAAAGACAGACAAGTGGAAATTATTACAAAATAAGACGTGTATATTTAAGTTTCCTTCTGCTTCATTTCATATACCTGTATATGGCACCGTTAGTTACACGAAGCACATCAAAACGGTACTCGATTTCTTGCCATGTTCGCTGTAGCATACTCTCATCAATGGTGGCAATGGCATCAGTGATCTTCTGCTTTAGATTAATGATGTCACGTACCTTTGTCTGATACACGATATCTTTAACATAACCCCATGTGGGCGTTCATGAAGTCTCTTTACAATTCCAAAAATTTATTGCAAAGGCAATTGATGAGATATCTTCATCAGATTTGTTGATATGTACTCAGTGGTTATCAAGGTTTTTATCACATTGCATTTCAAGTACCCTGTTGATGAATAAGATACTGTTAAATGAACCTCTTACAAAATGGCTACTCCTCAAGAGAAGGTACAGTGTGTATCGTGGTTTATTGAAATCCAATCGGATCTGCAGACTCGTTGAAACTTCAGAATTAAGAATGGAAGAGATCCATCCGTCACGTCCATCAATTCGTGCATAGCACAAGAAATTTATGGAGACAGGGACAGTGTTCGATAAAGGGAGGAGTGGACGACCAAGAACATCTGAGGAAAACATTGATCGTGTAAGAAATCGAGTACCGTCTTGATGTACTTCGTGCAACTAATGGTGCCCGTATAGAAGTATATTAAATTAGGTAAAAAGAGACTTAAATATATATGTCTCATTTTGTAATAATTTCCACTTATCTGTCTTTTCATTTGGCTTCGTAATAAATTTTTGAAATTGTAAAGGAACTTTATGGACATCCTGTATATTAATTTCGAAAGTGACTGAAGGTGCTGACTTTCTGAATTTCTGAACAATTTAGAACAAAGCTGAACTTCTTTCGAAAATTTATAATCGCTGTTTAAGTCACGTCGTAGATTACTGAAGATTAGACGAGGCCACAGTCGCGTTACTTAATCAAACTACTTAAAACTAACTACTGAATGTTACACGACGTTGCTCGGTGACGTCACGAGTTACTAACCATTGAAAATTAATGACACTGCTAATCGCGTCGCCGGTTATTAATTACTGAAAGTTCGACATCGAAACTCGTATGATGCTGCAATCACATCAGCGATTATTGTACAGGGTGCGTCTATAAACTTTAAACGATCAAACTTGATCAGCTTGTTCTGCGAGTAAAAGATCTGACAAGTCTGCAAATAATTTATAATGATATTGTATAAATGTGAGAACTAATCAAGTTCGAGTTAGATTTAAATTTCAGAATATCCGTCTCTCCGTTTCGAATATGATATTATTTTGCTTCTAAAATTAAATCCTCACGTACTAAAATTTCATCCTCGTGTTGATTCTTCGTTCAATTTATTATTTATTCATTTCATCGCAACTATCTTAGTCAACCAGTTATTTCAAGTTTGAAGTAACAACGCTACACCTGCCAGCGTCCATTTTGCAGGCTTGTCTTTCGTCTTCAAATTGAAAGTCCACACGTAGGTTGGCCCTCGAGTTCTCGTTTTGTAAACGGGACACTCGTACATATTCCTCAGATCCTGTTTATCCTGCGTGATCGCTCTCACGTTGATCACTGGCATCGCTGGAAATAATTCTTTCACTTTTGAATCCATTATGACGCCGGATTGCACGTCCCATCGTGCTCCCTCCATAAATATCCCATGAATATAAGCACCGTCTCTCGGAGCTGACCTAACAAACAGTATGATACCTCAATTAGTGACCATCTTATATGTAACGAGATCATTTATTTTGCAAAAAATTAATTTCTTTTCTTTCGCAAGGAATTATATCTGCAAATGTTTCGTCAATCAATACGCCGGTTGTGATTCTATCATCAAGAATTGATTATTTTAATAAGTTTTCAACGTCGCGGTGTTTCGTAACTTGCGGGACCCACCTTGTAGGGGAGCTGATTGTACGCCTAAAAATAATGAAAAATAGTCATAGAAGTATATGTCCTATCTGTCTTTGTTTATGAGATATAATGAATTTTCTGTTTTAATTGCTTTTACAAAAGATGCTCGAAATGACCAGCTTGCATTTGAAGACAAGCCTGCA
>NW_025110229.1:201016-239469 GCF_011392965.1 Frieseomelitta varia
GAACGAGCAGGCCATGCAATAGGACCTCCACGACCAATCCATTTATTTGCAAAGTGTTGATTTAAAAATTGCCTAGCCACTTGGCTGAAATGCGGCGGAGCTCCATCATGCGTAAACCGCGTACGAAGTCTAATATCGACTGAAACTTCCTCTAATATTTCGTGTAAACGCGTGCTCAAAAAATCAACGTACTTTGTGCCTGTTAGTTTCCCATCAAGAGAAAAAGATCCAATTAAAAATTTATCAATTATTCCTTCCCGTACGTTTAAACTAAACTGATGTCAATAACATGTGGGTTTTCTTCATCCCAATTATGATTATTATGAAAATTGAATGTACCTGGTAAAACGAGCTTACTAGAGTTTGCTCTGTTTATAAAATTCATTATATCTCATAAACGAAGACAGATAGGACATATGTTTATGTGACTTTTTCTCATTATTTTTAGGCGTACAATCAGCTCCCGAAATGGGTCCCACAAGTTACGAAACACCCTGTATATTTAATATCTACACTGTCGTTTGATTTATTCACCAACAGTTCTAAAGTCTAAACAAACAAAATCAAATTCACGTACGTGAACTCTTCCTTGTTTTTCTTCGTCACATCGCACTGCAAGCACATTTTGTCAAGCGGAAGCTCCTGCCTCCTAGCTGTCGACTGCATGATAGCCGTGAGCAACGACTGAGGATTAAAGAATCCAGCCAACCAGACCGACGGTGGCAACTGGAAGAAACGACATCTCTCTCGTAATAATCAGTGATGTATCAATAACAACGATTTGAATCCACTACAGGCTGGCCACTGAAAAACTGAAGGGTTTGAAAGAGTCATAACTTGTTCATTTTCAATCGTTTTTATTTGAGGGATGTTGTTCTTCCACACACAATACTGAAAAAAATCCATTAACACTAGAACCACCGAGGACTAAAGTACAAAAATTGAGTCAAAGAAATTAGAATGCAAGGAATAGGGAAAGAATTATAATACGATAATGAACACGAACTTTTATTCGCATATTTTACAAAAATCACTCGAATTTTTAAAAAATGCAAACATTGTAAATCAGCAAAGTTACTCTAAAAAATTATAAATTGGTCATTTTGACCGCTGTCTGGTAGTTCTAGTGTTAATTATATTTCCAAATAAAATAATGAAAACATAAAAAAAAAACATGCGTTTGTAACAGTTATTTTTGTTTTATATCATTCAGTGTTTCAGTGACCACACCTGTAGTTGCACTTCGATTCTTATCTTCTTATCTTACGACAAAGTCAGTGGACCACGTTTCCAATTCTCTGATTCGCAGTAGCAGGTCGACGAACCAAGCGGCGAGCCCTAAGAGTGATGGATAAGCTCTTTGGGCCCAAACAGGTGGCACTTGGTCGAGGAACAACGCGTTCTCCAGGTCCTCCATGTCTGAAGTGATCGTTAGCTCTCCCTTCAGGCCTAAATCCAGTTCACGTAGAGACCGTTTTATCTCGGTGGTCAAATAATTCATTCGCTCGCACTCTTGGAACGCTACGATCACGTACGGAGTCCTCTCCTCCACTTTGCCCATTATTTCCGTCATGTTGAACTCCTCCGGAAGCTTCTCCATTATTTCGTCCAGAATTTGCTTCACCTTTCCAGGATGAAAATAATTATTCACCCCATTGAGAAATAGTTCTGAAGAATTTGCTCGTTGGAGAATTTGGTCGAGGAGTGTCTTTATTAATTTTGGCAAGTTGGCGAATAGTTTTGAAGTTGTTCGATGTGTGTATTATCAATCAGGCATTGGCATTTTTTGAATAAAATACTTGAGAAATATATCGTTTTGTTTGATTCAATGTTAGAAAATAATTCTTATTCTTATTAGAAATAATTACTTGAAGTAATTATACGTTCGTTTATTTGAACAGGCAAACGATCTTTCTCGAAATTAATTTATTATTTGATTATTGAATGAAACAATATTTTATTTCATTTTGTACTTGTTTCCTTAAATAATTTCTAATTCTCTCTCTCTATATATATATACATATATATATATATATATATATTTATTTATTTATTTATTTATCTTCATCTTAAATAAAATTTGCCTAATCCTGTTATCAATAAGTGAGAAAATTATATTAATCGTACATTCCCACTCACAAGTATTAGAATTCAGTATTATTTCTTTTTTCTCATTGTTACTTCAGGGAAGAATTATTCAATGAGAATATTTAACGTGAAGAATATCAGAACGAATCGATGAAGAATGTTTCTCAAAAATTATTCACTAAACTGACAAATGAAAAAAAGTTACATTGATCGTGCAATCCTTTAAGTTTTAGAGCCCTAGATTATTTAATATAAATTACACGTATTTTTTATTGAAATTTGTGACAATTCTACTGCTTTCTTAATTACCTTCTCCTCCCTTGTCACTGTTTGCCCACCAGAGCTACCTGCATCCCTTGGTTGCATTTCGAACACAGTTTTGAAGAGATTCTCTGCAGTCATGGTTAGAAAACCAATTTCTGCATTTGGGTGCAAACCGTATAAATAAGGCGATTCTGGAGGCATTGCTTCGTCAATGTAGGCGTGATAGCCGACTAAATCCGTATTTGGCGGTGCTGTGAAACCTTTAATAATATTTGATTCATCAATCATCACTTTTCGAGTAAGGAATTACAATCGAGGACTCGAGGCGCTATCCTTACCTGGCGCTAATTGCAATTCACCGTCGACCAATTCAGGTTGCATTAATTCCTCGAGATAGGAGACGCAAAGCCTTCTGTCCCAGTCGTCAGTTATATGCCCGCCATACATAATTTCCCCGAAAAGGTACCTTTTGTATCGAATAATTTAAATTATTCACAAATCGTATCATCACGCTACAACTTCACTCTTTTCTCAAGCTTATAATTATTGCTTGAGATAAAAATTCGAAAGCACAAGAGAAGTGTATTTACAATGAAATCCTATGTTCTAGAAAAATTTTAACAACACGCATTAGATTACGGATCAATATTAAATTTGCTAGAGAAGAAGAAGATATGAAAAATGCAATCACGTTCACCTCAAGTCCTCCCAGGGCACCTTGGACGTAGCCTCCAAATAATTGTATAACACGCTAACGCTGATGTGAAGATCGCCTACGTTGAAGGGATAGATTTTATTCCAGCCCTGTGGACCGAATTTCCGACGCTCGGCGACCACCGCGTGGAAATAGCAAAGGGAAAATAGGATGGCCTTGAACTCTGCCTCCTTGCTGCACATCTCCAACGTCTCCTGGGTGAAATTGTCCAACGCTTTGTGCAGATTTGCCTGCATTCCCGTGGGTGGTTCGTTCGTAATCTTAATAGACGACTCGAGGATTCCCTGATTCATCAGTTCGTTCATCTCATATTGTTCGAAACTATTTAATTAATGGCACTGCTGTGCCCTGAGTAATTTTTACTTTCATAAATAATGTTTTCGAACTTAATTGAAAAATACGACGAGAGTTTTCACGCCTTTTTGCGATCACGGTTCTTCATACTCGAGGGCACAACGATATAAAAGATAAAATATTACCTGAGGAATGATGTGACCTGCTGGCGTGCTAGCTGGTTCCGCGCTCATGAACACCCTGTAATTTTCGTGCGAGCCGTCGGCGGCTATTTCCAATTTCTTCTCCAACAGTGGCAACCATTTCTTCACCAAATGAATGTTCTGCAGAACCACCCAATGTCCATTCTTCGCTGCCACGTCCATAGCTTGTTCAGCGACAGATTCTTGCCCCTGGCCGAGGGACACGTTGTGGAAATTTTGATTATCCAACGTGTAACCCAAACGACGACCCAGGTCTTCCACGTCCTGGTTAAATGAAAATTTGTAAGCACCATCAGAAGGGTAGAGAAACGAAATTGTGTTATAAATATAATAACAAAGAGCACGTAATAATAAAATACACATATAACAAATTTGTATTACGTGGGTAATACAAATTTGTGGACGTAGATTTTCTTTCTTATGGATAGAATCTCAGCAGAAAATTGTTTCACGCGTAAAATATAATATATATTGTAGAAAATATTGTTTACTTTTTCATACATTGTGGTCATACTGTTGCATTGAAATATTTCCTATAAATACCCAGAAAAATTCTCAGTCTACATCTCTGGTGGACAGGCAAAGGAACATCAAATCAGAATTGAAGAGTTTATGACAAGAAGAAAATTTTTCATTCGGTTTTGAAGTTAGCTTCTTCAGCGAATCTTTAACTGCCCTTTTTCTTACCAAAATTATTCAAAAATGAAGCTGTTTGCTTACTGCAACTTAGAAGCAATCCCTTCAACTGCTGCCAATCAACTCAAAACGCAATATAAAGTCAGTTATTAGATCTTGGTTCGTAAAAGTTTCAAACATATCGCTGTACTTCAAAATACACATTACATCGCGTTGGACATTTGTTCCTTTTCTCAGCCTCATCAGTGCCATCAGTTGCAGTTTGAAAGGTTTCGTTACCTTCAGAGGATTCACACCGGGAGAAAGGATAAAGAAGATCGGTGTGGATGGGCTGGTTTCCTCGAAAGACTTGGCGAATTCGACGGTTCTACCCTCGATGTACCTTGGGCCAAGCTTCTCCTCGATAAATGCTGCGATTGCATAGGTCATTCTGTCGGGGCGTAGCGCCCTGAGCATGCACAGACGCTGAATAGTCGTCTTGTTCTTCCATTCCTGTGGGAATTTCTCCCGCTCCGGGCACTCGCATTCCACCAGCTTTTTCCATCTCTTCGCCGAGCTCTCTATGTCTCTATCTAAATTTCTGCGCGAAAGAACATCATCGTACAGGGCCAATAAGAACAGAAATGTTACCCGAGACAATCTAGACGCTACCAAGAACTTTCGTAAGCCTCTGTAAAAATTCAAACCTTTTTAGGGGTTTCTCGCTTTGTGATAAGCAATATTTTATTATTTACCAAATTACAGAACAGAACAGAGAGAAAAATATATTTTTTAGTTCTGCAATCGAGTAGAAAGAGAACTTTATGTCTCTATCTAAATTTCTGCACGAAAAAACATCATCGTACAGGGCCAATAAGAACAGAAATGTTACCCGAGACAATCTAGACCGCTACCAAGCACTTTCGTAAGCCTTTGTAAAAAATTCAAACCTTTTTAGGGGTTTCTCGCTGTGTGATAAGCAATATTTTATTATTTACCAAATTACAGAACAGAATAGACAGAAAAATATATTTTTTAGTTCTGCAATCGAGTAGGAAGAGAACGTTAGTTGATTCAGATCGATCGACAACGTGAATTAAATCTTAAAATTGCAATATTATTAAACTAAAATGAAGCAAAATATATTGAACTAAGATGTCAAATTTATGATGTTTCTCCTCTATATGCCTTGAAACAGAAGGTTGAGAATCACAGTGATGTCAGTCAGTCTATCGCAATAATATCTTACCTTTCTTTTTATGAAAAATTATTTGAGTACAAAAAATAAAGTTAGTACTTAATCCTTGATTCAGTGTCAAATTGACACATTAAAAAATATTCTTTAATAAAAGAATATATAATATATAATATATAATAGCTATAGTATAATATATATCGTTAATAAACAATAAATCTATTTGATTGTGTATGAGATTCAGACAAATCTTACTTTTAGGTATACACGATCAATTTCATATCGTGAGCTTTGTCATGATCAACGTTATAATCATTTATTTTGAATTTTCACGAAATTGTGAATGCATAATTGTTCTATATATATGTGCTCTCAAGTATTCTGAATATTGTCTTCAATTCGGGCATCTCTGAATGTCTCTCATCTCTTCTTTTTCACGTGTTGACCTTTTGCAAGAAAAATAGTCAAAGATAATAATAATAAAATAAAAGAAATGAGAGTAAATAGTAAATAATAAAAATAAAAGAAGTGAGAATAAAAAGAGAAACTGAAACAAAGGACGGATGATAATGAACACGATTGGATCTGAATTCGACTTACACCACTGTGACATTTTAACCTGTGTGCAAAGTGTATTGCAAATTTTCGAAATTACCGAAATTCTTCTCTGCCGGCGAGACTCCTAATTCCACCCCAGCTGGTGTTGCTAAGAAAATCGACAGGCGAAGTAACGTGCGGCGTGATGGGGAATCTTAAGAGGAAATCCAACTCCCCGGCAGTCACCTCGTTCCGCGCGAGCAATATCTGAAACGCCATCTGCGACGCGAAGATCAGTTTGTCGCATTCGAACAGCCCCCTGCTCGTGTACATGAACACCGAGTAGGTGATGCACTCGATCAGATTCTTCACTCTCCCGGACACGTCCGGGGCGGGATCGGCCTTCGAGATGGCTTTTTGAAACACCACGCTGAAAGCTTTCAGGGAAAATTGATAGATTGGATTGATGGTGTTCAGATCGTTCAAGATGAAGTAGAGGAGCGAGGCTCTGGCTGCCGCTGGTCGATACAATTCTCTTGCCGCGTCGATTTCGCGACTTGTGCCACGGGCTTCTGTCACCTTCGACTCGATTTCCGCCGCGGTCCTCTTCGTCGTCTCCAGATTCTCCACCAGCGACGTGTCACCTAAAACGTTGCTGCCCGCTGACGACAATCTGCGTTACGGACAATTTATTTATCCTCGGTTGTTTGTTGGAAATTTCTTTGAAATTTTTCGTCGAAACGAAAACCAGAAAATTGTGGAGACTATAAGTTACAGAGCCACAAAATTGTAGAAACTAATTACGAAGCTACAGGACGCTAACGAGAAACACTCTTTCAGAGAAGTCTTGATTTTCCGTATTATCGTGAATAGTTGTGAAATACAGAGAAAAAGTTAAGTACAAGTTGTATTGTATTTTACAGTCCGTATTGCGGTACAAAGCTTTCAAGTATCGACAGAAATTTATATTGTACAACAACGCAGCTTTTTATTTACTGTTTGTATTTTAAACCACTTGCGCCGGCAACCGATTGCGGACCATAACGAGTGACCAAACCGTGTACAACAATTCGTCGTTCTCTTTTTGAACTCGTCGATATATTACTGGATAGAAATTATTGGGAAATAACAAATTTGTTATTTGTTTTGTCTGGATTATACTTAAATATACTTGAAACTGAAGAAATGATGCAATTTTGGGACAAAAAATTCGCGACGTTTTTCAGCAGAAGAAAAAGATTGTTCCATTATTAGGGTCACATGAATTCAAATATTTATATATACCTAAAATATTATTTATATTATATTAGGTTATATTAAATATAGTATATATATATATTAAATATTAAATATATTGTATTATATTATATTAAATATATATATATATTAAATATTTAAATATTACGTATATTATATTATATTATGTTATATTAAATATATTATATATATATATATTAAATGTTAAGTATATTGTATTATATTATATTAAATATAGTATATATATACTAATATTTAAATATTACGTATATTATATTACATTATATTAAATATAGTATATATATTATGTATATTATATAAAAGAGAATGACAAAGAAAAAGGAAATCGTTACGTCGTTCGTACCTCGATAAGAGAGAGTCTTCCAAACTGTTGAGCGTGATCTTAAAATCGTTCTGCTGTCTGGTGAGCTCGGCCTTCAGCTCCTCGAGATCCGGCCGCTCGGCTTTCACTACCTCCGCGAGTAATTGATCCTCCAAACCGTCCCTCGTTACCGTGAAGTTAATCAGAGTAGTTTGAGCCTGCATCTCGGGCTTGTAATGGGGATTGGCCAGCTTCGTGTGCAACAATAATCTGAACAGCGAATTGTATTCGACCTCCTTGTCGCCGATCTTGATCGCCCGGCCCTTCTTAATCAAGTTTCTGCCCAACAGCGGATCCAGCACCGGGTCCACCGTTTCACCGATATTCTCGACGAGCACCGTCGACCCGGTTGCTAGGCATTGCTCGATGACGTCCAAGTAACCCTTCTGCCCTAGCCTAATCACGCGAAGTTCCTCCCCGTATTTCTGCTTGATCCATTTAATTCCCTGGAGCTGAGGAAAAATAACGTTCCAGAGCGATGTTAGATCGCGACGTTAGATGGATCTGTACCTGAGGATCGATCATCAACGGCCATCGGTCGGAGGTTGTCAAAATAGTCGCGTTCTCCGTTGACATTCTGTCGTTTGGTAGTCCTTCGTTGTTCCACTTGGCAATCTGTGTGTCGTTTGTTAACAACGACAATGGATCTAGCCCATCGGTGATTGGGACCGTAGGTTCCACGCCGCGCAAGAATGGTAGCCATTGCTTGTGTAACAGGTCCTGGCGGAACTGTTTCGTGAAACATCCCACGTAGGATATGAACGCCGTTACTAGGAGAACGTCGCCGGGTAACGTGGACGCTTGTTGCATGAAACTTCGGAAGGTTTGGATTAATTTGGACGCAAAATACAGATAGAGGGCATTGACGACGCTCCGTAGCTAGTTTTCGAAGTCGTGAAAAGTAAAAAAAAATTATATATATATAATATTATAATATATTATAGTATTATAGGATTATAATATAATATATTATGAAATATTATGGTATTAGTATATATTATAATATATTATATTATATATGGTATTAGTATATATTATGATATATTATACTATATATAGTATTAGTATATATTATGATATATTGTAGTATTATAGTATTATAAGTACATTATATAATATTATAATATATAATATAACATAATACAATTATAATATATAATTATATATATAATATTATAATATATAATTTTATAATATATTATAATATATATAATTATATATATATATATATAATTTTATAATATATATATCATATATATCACAAAACAGATATGGAAGTGATACGAGCGACAAATAATCAGATCAGAACGTACAAGTTACTCGTATAATTTCTAATAACTAGACCAGATGAATTGAAAGATGTAAAAATGCACATAACATACAAAAATACATTATTTATGTACTGCTTGCCATAAAGAAATGCAACATCTCAAAAGTTAAAGTCTTATTATATGTTGTGTTACATAATATAACATATATAACATATAACATGTAACGTATATTATATAACATAACATAAAATTTTTAATTCGTATTCTACAGAAATTAGATGGTTAATAACTAGTATAATCTTTCTTATCTTCTAAGCAAATTTTAGCATTCGTAAAAAACATTTGTGCTTTTCAGATTCGTGCAACCTTAAAAATGAGCAATTTTTTTTTTTCTCTTTTGGTGTTGCAACGAAAGAAATCTCTGTTTAGCTCTCGTGACTATACAAATTTTTTCCCATTAAAAAAGAAAAACATACTTGGCTACCGAATCTGCCCATCGTACATTTTCCGACGCCAAACCGCCAACGAGCCTGTTAGCAAGAGCAATTGTGGCGTTGGTCGCGTCCGCCTCTTGTTGACACTTGAGCTTCTCGGACGTTGCTTGCTCGAAGTCTGCCGTCAACTTGGCCAATTGCTCCTCCAACGACTGCGCCCACAAACATCACTCTAACCTAAACTTGTTCGAAATTACTCGTTCCCCACGAGTTTACGTACGGCAACTTTGCGTTTGATCACGCTCAGTTTCTCCTGAGCGGCGGCCAATTCCGCATTCGCCTGCGCCAACGCTTTCCTCTTTGGCTCCACGTCACAAAACACCTCGTAGAACTTGATGATGTTGATCACCCAGGCGCAGAGGCCCGCAGCCGCCGCTGATTTCGATCTCACGAATTCTGGCTCGAATTCCGAATCTTTCAGATACGGTTGTATCGCCTTTATCACCTCCGGGTGGATGTTCTCTTTGTCGTAGTTGATCAGAGAGTCCAGGAACGTGTCGACCTTTGCCATCATAATCTGGAGAAACAACGGAGATAATTTCAAGAAGAACGACATAACTGAAACGACGAGATCAATTGAAGAATTCATAACGAAAGTGTCTCAGAGTCTTTGATTCATTGTTACTATATTCATTGTTATTTTGTTTAATAATATACTGTGTAATAATATACTTTATAATATTACTATATTTTGTATAATAGTATACTATATTACTATATTACTATATTTTGTATAATACTATACTATATTACTATATTACTATATTTTGTATAATAGTATACTATATTACTATATTACTATATTTTGTATAATAGTATACTATATTACTATATTTTGTATAATAATGTAGAAAATATACTGTAATATACACTACATAATATACTTTATAACATTACTATATTTTGTACAATAATATACAAAATATATTATAATGTATACTATATAATATACTTTATAATATTACTATATTTTGTACAATAATATACTATATAATATTACTATGTTTTGTATAATAATATACCATATAATATTACTATATTTTGTATAATAATACACAAAATATACTATAATATACACTACATAATATACTGTATAATAATATACTTTATAATATTACTATATTTTGTATAATAATATACAAAATATACTATAATATATATTATATAATATATTGTATAATAATATACTATGTACTATATTTTGTACATGCATAAGTTCAATTTGTACTTTCACCAGCGGATATAGAGATAGTCAAGTCCAACTGATCAACTCCATCTTCAGAATATTAATTTTTAACATCAAAGTACACTTCTTCAGAAACCAGAATAATTTGTTTTAATTGAGTGAATCAAGTTGGCTTCCGACAACGAATGCAAAAAATTAAAATGAAATCAATTGCGAAAGGAAAAGGGTACGTAGAGATTGATGATATTTCGTATGATTTGACTAAGACTTCGTTGTCATCGTCCATTTTGTTGCATTTACGAGAGACGAGTACTTCTATCGATGACCTTGCCCCAAGTACCTTGGCAGCTTTCCAGCTCCTGTCCTTGGGTATTTTCCCAGCTGGAGCCAAGAGGACCATCACGGCGGCAGTTACGTTCGTCACAGCACCCGGCGGCGAGCCGAACGACTTCAATTCCGTGAGATTCGCCTTGTTCAGTGTATTCAGGGCCTCTTGGGCGGCCAAGAGGGCCGGCTCGGCCTTCATCAAATCCACCTCGCAGTCCTTCTGCTTTTTCGATACCTCTTCGGCTATTATAGCGACCTTCGACTCTTCCTCGTCCGCTGTATCAGAACAGAAAATCCGATCGAATCGCCAATCGACAAATCGTCAGCGATTGTGATGGTGATTTTACCTATGGCCTTCTCCTTCTGTACTTTCTCCGTCTCGACGCCGACGATCGCGATCAGAGCATCGGCCGCGTCGTTCTTCTGTTGCAGCTCCACCTCCTGCATCGCCAGTTTCTCCTTCAGTTTGTCCACCTGCACCGCGGTCGAGCGAAGCTTCTCCAAACCGTTCTCCAGCCTGGCTACTCGGCCGCGAAGCTCGCTGGCCTTCGTCCTCAACAGCCTGGTGTACAGGCTGATCTGCTCGAGAAATGATTTCGGCGTGGTGTAGTTGTATCGGCGCTCGCTGGCCAAGTAATGTCTGCTGGCCGCGTTGACGCTGGTGTGAGCGTGGGCCATAAATTTCGCCGCGGACTCCCTGCATCGAAACCATCCGATATATATTTATTACCGCGCGAGGGTTCACCCTTTCGTCTATTTGCCGCGTCCCGATCGATATCCACGCGGCCTCTCTCTCTCTCTACCTGTAACTTTCCGGAAGTTCGTCCAACTCCTGCAGGAACCTCTTCGACACAGACATCAAAGCTTCTTGCGGCCATTCGTGGAACCAGTTTATCGCCGTGCAATTTATTATCGCCGGGAATTTCCTCGAGCGTATCCTTAAAGTGGAGCCGACCGGCGAGAAGCAGAGAACTATCCGGAGCTGGCGGCGGACCCGGTCGATGAAGAACTTCCAACAGTTCTCCCGGGTATCCAGCATGCCCGCGCCCTTCACCTCGTTACGAACTCCTGCAACCGAAGCTTCACCGTGGATCATCGAAGGAAGAATAAACCGAGATCCCGGTCCTTTGTGTCGCAAGGATTAGACGTAAATACCAGACTTTGCATTATTGAGAAGAAATGCAGAAATCATTGAAAATAATTTCTTTTTAGCGCACTGAGACTGCCAAAGTGACCACCGTTCGTAAGTTTTCGCAGATTTATAAATTTATAACCGTGCAGACTTTTACAGATTTGAATGGTGTTTCGTGGAATGTATAAATGTAAAATTATACTACAATTGTAGTACTATACATTTATACGTTTCTCTGTGTTTTTCGTATTTTAATATGTAATCTGATTTAATTGCGTTATTATGTTACTACTTACTAGTTATATAGTATTTGATCTGGTCATTGTTACTTTAATTATATAGTATTTGATCAAATCTATTACTCATCATTCTTAATAGACTGTAAGTGTTTATACATGTTAAATCTATACTATAATAAATTAAAGATGTTAGTTGTATAAATTTAGTTTCTGCAATCTATTGACAAACATTTGTCGATAGAACCCATTTCAAACTAGTGACACATCGTGTATCATGTAGTATTTATCCAATTTAGTGACACATCGTCCATTATATAGTGCTTATCCGATTTAATTGTCGAAACACTTGATGCGTCATAAGAAGAAATTTTGATTATCGTTATCAGTTGAAAATTAATCAGTACTGGAGAAACAATAAAAAAGTTAAGATCATATAGAGGAAGTTATTAATAATGTACATCAAAATTCTGACAATCATCGAGATATTAGTATAGTCATCTAGTTAGAAATTGATATTTCAAATGACTTAGCAAAATGCCATTATCAAATTGCACGAATATAATGCAATCAATGCTCTTTGTTCTAAAAAAAGAAAAAAAAGAGAAGATTAACAACTTAAATATTGCTTTTTAAGTTAAAAATCAATCTAATTATTTAATAAACATTTTATAAAAATTGAAGTTCTAAACGAACCAGTGATAATTCGTTTGAATAACTTCCACAATAGAGCAACAATGATAATAATAATAAGTAATAATGGTTCGTTAACAATTTTGCCAAAAAAATCTATGCAATCTACATCAAATATCAGAGTTTTGTTAAATGAAAAATGTCTCAAGGTCAGAGTGTATGTAAACGCAACATATACGACGGGTTATTAGTGCAACCTGAAATATTCATCAACCTGCTATTATGTTCTCCACTTCGTCCTCGGCAAAGAGGTCTGGAACCTCGCCAGAAGCGAGCATGTCGTTGATCAGCACGAGAAACTGTTCGTTCGCCACTTGGGCGTCGGTCATCAGGAACACGATGCCTAGATTCTTCAAGCCCGATTTGCTGTAAAGAACAGCGAGCTCCAGCTTGAGATCGGCGATTCCATAACCCTTCTTCAACTGAATTTGGAACACCTCCAGCGAGCTTATGAAAGCGGCCAATCGCGATAAGCTTTGTTTGCCAGAGCCACCAACGCCGACGAGAAGTGCGCTGCCCCGAGGCGACTCCAGGATCCTGTTTATCCGGCACACGTGCATCATCGCGTCCTCGAACAACACCAGATTCATCGCCGCTACCAGATCGTTGTAGCTGACCATTGCTTCCGATAGTAATCGATGCAGCGTCGACCAATCCTTCACTGCCATGTACTTTGGCTCTCCGACTCCACCTTGCAATTTTAAATATTTTCATTCTGTTTCTTTTTTTTTTTTTTTCTTATTGTCCGAGTTGCAGGTTGAACAGCGAGCTTTTACTTTTTGCGAAACTTTCTGAGGAAGGTGAGGCGACTCAAGCTGTCAGAAAATTGTTAAGAGCTTCGAGAAAGAGTTTATTTTCTGTCAAACTTATTTTCTATCTGTGTCTTTTCATTTGTTGTTAAATTTTTATTCACATCTTTGCGCAAAATCTTGATCTGTTAAAAATAAGATTCTAGGGAGAAATTATAATAATTTTTAAATTACTATTCTTCGCTTTCGAGATATTGCAAGGTTTTTGCAATTCTCGGATCATTATGAAATCAACTTTAAAATCTTTAAAACATTAATAGCTCAATTGAATCCCAAGAGTTTAGGTCAAACGACTAGAAAATATTCCAACAGCTTACAAACGATAATACCATACCTGCAAAATGACAGTAGATGTTAGGTTTCTCCAAAATGGCGCCTTCGTCTATTTCTTCCACGTTCTTCTTCAAGATATCCAGTTGTAGTTTAGAGAAGCTCTCGATGTCCTTTTCGTCGATCAATTTGTCTCCGTAAACGCGATTCGTTTCGTGGAGCCATAGTCTTATTAAGTCCATAGAAGACTGTAGACACTCGTTCCCACTGAATAGTAATCCTTGGAAGCAGTTCGACAAATCACGAAGGTTGAAGATGTAATGGAATTTCACCGCTGTTGGGAGGAACATTTGAGCACACCGATGATGTAACTGAATCGATGCTTGAACAATGTTGTTACACATTTCGATGACAGAACTAGGGAACCTACGTCACAAAAATATATCTGCTATCGAAACACTATTAGCAGAAAAATCACACTACTTAAAAGACTACATGTAAAACCATTTTTTATATCGTCAATATAATTATATAATAGAAATAACCATCATATTAATTATAGTTTTATATATATATAATTATATATTATTATTATATTATATAATATTATAATATAATTATAATATTAATTAATATTAATAATTATAATAATATATATTTATAATATAATTATAATATTATTATGTTATATAATTATTATATAATTATATTTTTGTTATATAATTATTACATAATTATATTTTTACTATATAATTGTTCATTTCGAGAATATATTCGCAGTAAATATGTAAATATGTAGAAAAATAATTGTAACTTTAAAAATAAAAAAATATTTTATATTTATTGCTCTCTCATCGGTTCATTTTTTTATTTAAACGAAGGCAAAACTTGTCAGCCTACTCTCGTACTGTTTATTTTACACATTTTATGTTGACACAACAAAATGAAATTAAGAGCACGTCATTTAAAGAAATTAAAAAATGATCTTAAGAAAAATCTTATTCCACCCGAGTAGTATAATTTCCTCTTGAAAAATTCTTTCGTGCAACGATCAACCATTCCTCTTCCATTTTTTTTTTTTCTTTTTTCACTCACCTGTGTTCTACGTTGGACAAGTGCTGTTTCAAGATGGACGAGTATATAGTGGTCAACGAATCGACATTGGGAAAGCTGACTGCAAACACCGAGAAGTGTCTCTGTAGCCTGGGATTAATGGTGAACGATCCAGCCGTAGGATTCATGCAGCTAACGTACTGGCAATTGTGAATGTCCTTCAGAGTCAGCTTCGTTCTGTCGTACCAGTGGCCATAATCCAAGTGCTGGCGGATCAAAGTATGCGGTTGGACAGTCCCGTAAGCGTCCACCTCCGGCATGTTCATGTCGTCGATAAAATACACCAAAGTTTTGTTCCCGGGCGGCCCGTAATTTCTGCCGGCTTTCTTCTCCAGCGATTTCTCGAGAATCTTCTGCAACATCTCCGAGGAAGTGTAGAAATTAAAAGGAACGTTGGATACCGTGTAACTCTCAGACAGTTGTAGAAGTTTCTCCGTGACGAGGACAGTTTTCCCGCAGCCGGCTGTTCCGACCAGCATCACCGGATGTTTCTCAATCATTAACAAGTCCAGGAAGTATTTGATTCGAATGGACTCGGCCGTGTAAACCAGGACAGCCTGTAGAGGCATCTCAGGGTCCAGTTCGAACTTTGGCAGACGTTGCGTCCACGGGACGAAGCTCTTCGTCTCGGAGTCGATGTAATAATCGAACACGGTGCCCTGAGAGGGGAATCTGACCTGCTTGAACTCGTTTATCCACCATTTGCTGAACTCCACGCGATGATCGACCATTTGATCTTGGAACATCGACGAGCCGAAAGCCCATACACCGGCGAATACGAAGTAAAGCTCGTAATGCTCTTTGAGAAAGTCGTTGGCGGTCAGCTCCGGCTTCAGAAGACAGTGGAGAAGATGGCACAGCATCTCCACGTGCGCCATGTCGGCGATCGGCGTTATCTTTTTGAATCTGGTTCTCAGTGTCTCCAAGCAAGGAGGGATGTACTTGTCGAACAGCATGACCAGGTTGGATTTCTCTATCGGCGACGTTCTCTTCTCCACCCAGCTCGTGACGTAAGGATTCCAGCCGAGATCCTGCGGATTTATGTAGAGGATCCCGGCTCTGGACACGGTGGCTGGCGTTGCGGTTCTCAAATTGGATATTTCGAACAGCAGCCTCATCACTGGCGTCAGGGCTATCCTCTCGTTGCTGGCCAACGTCAGTACTTTATTATCGTCCATGACGGTGTTCAATGACTCGATCCACATGGGATCGATGTCGCCGTCCAAAACTATCCACTTTGGATTCTCGCCGCCTAGATTAGCCTGTTCCCTCATGATCACCGAGAACAGGCCGTCTTTCCACTCTCTGGTCGCTGGATTGATTATACCGAACAGCTCGTCGTTCGTCACCGCCTTCGGATTCAAATCGTTGTACACCGGTTTCCTCTTCATGTTCTGATACGTTCTGAACAGCGACTTCCAGACCTGGGTCTTGCCCGATCCAGCGCCACCCACGATGAACACCGAGTGCCTAACCTCCAGCAGTTCCTCCAATTGAACGACCTTGAGGATGAAACCGTCCTCCGGCTGGAGCATCAGGTCGGCCGCCGCCTGTTTCACCATCTTCTCGAATTCAACGTCGCGTTTCCTGGGGACGTCCAACGCGGGGAACAGGTCGGCTATCAGGCCCATGAACACAGGCAGATCGTCAGAGATCACTTTCGGAATGTTAAAGTCTCGGAGGGCTCTCATGAGTACTTGCTCCTCCGGTCTGCCCGGGTCTCCTCTCTTTAGACTTCCGGCGACCACTAGCACCGATTTTATCGCGCGTAATCCCCAGTCGTAA
Source organism: Frieseomelitta varia (assembly GCF_011392965.1). Lineage (NCBI taxonomy): Eukaryota > Metazoa > Arthropoda > Insecta > Hymenoptera > Apidae > Frieseomelitta > Frieseomelitta varia. The sequence continues at coordinate 217,883 of NW_025110229.1, forward strand.
TGGTCCTGCTTCGATAAAAGCTCCTTGCACAGCGTGTACAGAGTGATGAACTTTCTCGCTAGGATTCTAGCGTCCTAGAATTCACGTATACGAGTGTGGACTTTATAATTTAATTAGGCACGCGGGAATATTTAAATAGACTCGTAGTAATTCAAAAGTATTGTGCGATTTTTGTTAACAGTAATGGTTGTCGATGTTTACTGTAAAATCGTGAGAATCCTGCGAATCGTAAGATCCAAAACGTTTCCTAAATTATATTCAAGTTCTTTAATTGGTAATTTCAGTTAATTCTGTTAACTTATTCATTTATTAATCCAAAAAAATCCGAAATTCCATATATACATTACTCAAATCAAAAAATATTCCAAATTCTATCTAGATTCAAAAAAAAAAAAATATCCCAAATTCATAGATCCTATAGATTTAAAAAACTTCAAGTTCTGTCAAAGAGTTAGCGTCGAGAATTCTTTACGTTAAAACAAATAGATTAAACAAATTTTAACTAGTATCTATAAACCAAAAGTATTTCCCTTCTACAAATTAGCAAACAACATCCTGAAAATTATTGCACGTTATTGCTGTTTGCTTAGTAGTATACCTGGAATCCCTCCGCGACTAACATAATCTCGCAGATGAGCTCGAAATCAGGGACCACCATTGCACAAGGTCGAAACAAGGCTTTCAAATTCTCCGGCAACTCGGTTCGCCCTGCGTAACCTGGATTCATGGTGATGAATATGCCGACCGTTGGCGTCAAGCCGATTATTTCCCCCATGAAGTTGAACTTCTCCTTCTTGTCCCGAATGGCGTCTTGGATCGATTTGACTTGGACAGCCACTACGGAGAGTACTTCGACCGTGATCCGGTTGAACTCGTCGAAACAGCCCCAGGCGCCAGTCTGGGCTAATCCTTTGTAGATGTTGCCGCAGGATTTGTAGTCCATTTGCTCGGAACAGTTGAACACGTACACCATTATGCCAAGAGCTCTGCCCAGGTCTTTGGTAGTCTCCGTTTTTCCGGTTCCGGCTGGGCCTGCTGGTCCCCCGCCCATTATTAAATGAAGAGACTGGGTCAGCGTTATGTAACATCTGTCTGTTAACGGCGTTATGACCAATCTGTATGAAAAAGAAACACATTCGATAGGTATATTTTTATATTTCGAACATCTTGTATCGAGAAACTCTTGTCGTGTTTGAACCGTTCGGAATTTATAAAGTATAATTGTAAAAAAAAAAATGATCGAAATGATCTATGATGCAGTTATAGATCTATTTTAGAATTTACTATTACGTATCTCGTCATCTTTTTGCAATAAATGGAATTATAAAGTTTGTCTCGTGAGAATCGAATGTGATTATATTACTTAATATATATATATATTTATATTATACTATATATTATATATATTATTATATTAGCAATATAATAATTAATTATATATTGCTTAATATTTCGTCATCGTCCGACAAGTTATTTTCACGCGAAAAAAATACATTTCTCTGTTTAGAGAATCACTCGCTAAAGCGTAATTAATAAAATTGAGGAGTTAATAAAAAAGATAAGAGATTAATAAGAAGGATAACACGATAATCAATTATTTACCCCGATAAACGAATTGAAATATGAAACCTAATAAAATATATATTAGCAATCTCCCAACGTAATTCTGTATGAATCAGCTATCAGATTCCACGATCCCAACGCCGAAGAATTAACAGAAAAAAAGAAAGGAGAACCCATCGGACCTGGGAGTATTTCCCAAGTATTCGTGAGAGTATTTAAACTGCGCGTCGCAAATATTAGCAAAGCAATCCTTCTCCTTCTCGTCCCAACGATGACGAAGTTGACTCTGCCATTGGAAAGCCTGCGACGTCTCCACCTTGGACTGCACCAACTTCGCCACCACGTCCCGAGAGTGTACATCAATGGTGCAGATGGTCATCACCTTTTGCCTCTCCTGTTTCGTCAACTCCCCGATCAGCAGTGTGATCAGTATGCTCAATTGAGAGATTTGTTTCTTCAGGTAATCTTTCAACGAATTGTCGTAGCCCTCCTCCAACCTGGCGAACGCGATGTTCACCTCGGTCGTCCACCAAATTTGCGTCCCGCAGAGGGAAACCTGCGCCGGATAGTCGAACAACCATTGTTCCCGTGGCTTCTCCTCGTACGTCACCACAGCCTCGCTGAAGTAGTGTCTCATCGTGATTCTCATCGCTTGCTGCAAACGATTCAGCCATGCTTCCACCGCACCCTCGCAGCTCATCTCGCAGTTCACGAATTCCACGTACTCGCCGTCCTTCGCGAACATACCTTGAAACAAAACGATTCAGAATAATCAGCAGTCAGAATATTTGTTAAAATTTATTTGCCAGAGAATTTCTAAGAGAATCGTATGTAAAAGTAACGATATATATATATTCTGTGATTCTTTGATTCTCAAGTTGTTATTTTACGATACGAAAGGAATTTATAAAGTGTTGAGAAAGTATTTAACGTAAAATTTAACCGAGCATACTAATATTCGTATCTTTACATACAAATTTGACATACTTTTTAACGCTACGAAACATACAAATGATGGAAAGAGCGTAGCAGGATTAAAATTCGTTGAAAAAACTTTGTATGAATTGAATGTATAATATTCAAAAGAATACGTGTACATGTAAATAATTTAGGTAAACAATAGGGACTTATATTGCATTGTGAGAAACAATTTCTATTATATATTTAAATAATTCTCTATGAAACAATTCTCTATTATATATCTAAATAATTAAACAACTTGATGAAATTATTGAAACACGTGAAACCTCTACACCAATAAAGGTTGATCACTTTAATTACACATTTAATGACAAATGTAAAAGAAAAAGTACATCTAGAGTAACATACAAAATTCATTGAAACAAATACACGCAATTTATCATTCGATAATGATTTCTCGGATCGATCGAACATCGACAGATAACGTTTTCACTGTCAGCGGAAGAATCGGCGAAGAAGCAACTTTATTTTCACAGTGATTTATCCTCGACTCACCCAACACGCGTCTTGGCAAGGCAGCAGCCGCGTCATCGAATTTCAATCGGGCCATAGAGTCGAACAGTTTCGTCAGATGCTTGGCCACGACCTCCGGTTGATTTCCATTCGACAAAATATCCAACAAATCGCTGGACGAAACAAAGTAGAATCTCGGGAACGCGAGACGCTTCGTCTCCAAATATTCAGCCAAGGCTTTCTCGCAGAGGACCAACTCCTTCTGGAGGGTATCGAGCGAGGACACAAGGCCTTCTTTGTTCGTCGCTTCCACGACGTTCGGCGTTTTCGCTAGTTCCTCCGTCATTTCCTTGAACTGTTTGTCAATTCGATCGAACCTCTCGGCGTCCACTGGCAATTGTCTTCTTATATCTTCCGAGGACGTGAAGATACTCTCGAGGTGCATCCAGGTTCGTTGCACCTCGAACCAAATCGTGGTCACTTGATCGGCGATGCTCAGCTTTCGTTGCCAGCTGGACACTTCTTCGAGGAAATGGGCGATGAATTTCGAAGTGATGAGATTTTGCAGCTGAACCTGTGTGAAAATCGAATGAGAATTTCTAGCCGAACTGCTCTGATAGCCAACAAAAATAAGGTTTATGCCCTTGAGTGGACTATTGAGGTTATTGCAGTCTTATCTAGCGATGTGTTACACGATGTATTACGTTGATGTTGTTATTCGAAGATTTATGTAATCGGTGGATTTATCAATTCTATGTAAACTAGGTACGATTTCCAATCCAGTTAGACTAAAATTAAGAAACGAGAGAATATAGCATATTTTTATAACGTAGACTTATATTTTATTATTAGAAGAGAGTTATATTTTATTATTAGTAGAATTACATTTTATTATTATTAGAAGAGAATTATATTTTATTATTAGTAGAATTACATTTTATTATTATTAGAATTTATTATTATTAGAAGAGAATTATATTTTATTATTAGTAGAATTACATTTTATTATTGTTAGAATTTATTATTATTAGAAGAGAATTACATTTTATTATTATTAGAATAGAATTATATTTTATTATTAGTAGAATTACATTTTATTATTATTAGAATTTATTATTATTAGAAGAGAATTACATTTTATTATTAGTAGAATTATATTAGTAAGAGCAATAAATAAATGTAAAATATGCTAAATAGATTATTGTTACCAATATCATAAAGAATCATACTGTCTCTATTATAAATTTTCACTAATTAACTATTTTGCAAATCTTCACCACTTGCATTACAAATTCTCATTTCATAATATTAAGACAAGACTGTTGCATCTTGTATAGTCATCAATAATTTGTAATGTACACCAATATTTTGCATTATATAAACCCATATATTTTTGCATATTCGCTAATGTTGATTGTCAGTTTAAATTTCAAATGGCAAATTTACGTTTGAAGAATTGAAAAATCTTCCTCGTGTCACCAGAGATCGATGAGCAAAGTCACGTTCGTGATAGTAAAAATTCTACTGTACGTAGCATATAAATATAAATTATACGAACGTAAAATATAAATTCTCTGCAATTTCCACAATATCCATGCACAAGAGGAAAGTACCTGGTTCTCTTCCAAGGTTTCGATCAATTCCTCGCTGGCTCTTATCAACGTAGCGCCAGTTCTGGCGTGAATTTCTTTCTCGAACTCCATTTTCGACCAGGTGGCGTTCAGCTCTCTCATGTACTTTTCCATAGACATTTCCTTCACGGCTTTGTCGACGATGTTCTTCACTTCCTCCTCGCACTCGTGAAGATTCAGCTCCAGAAGATCGGCCAACGTGGTAGACTCGTCCATGACGAATCGTACCTAATCGATTACCTTGATTAGACTGCGTTTCTTCGTGTCACTGTTTCTATCTTTTCTTTTTTGCGAATCAAATGGAAACTTGATTTTATAATAAATAGTCTAAGTTTGGATACTTTGTATATTTCTGTGCATTTTCATGCGTGTTCAAACGTCCCATAAATGCATAAAAGTTCCGAGTGTATTTGTTATAATTATGAACTGGATGCATCATTTATTATTGCGCGTCATTGCGAACGTATTTGAAATTTTAACGAATCATTAAAAAAACTGAAATTAAGATAAAGTGAGGTGTACGAAGAATGAAGGATGAAACGTTTCGAGTGAAAAATCAATTTATTTAATGAGACATATATATATATATATATATACAGTGAATGGTATGTACGATGAACGAAAAAAACGATGATCAAAATATTGTAGAAATCATTCGTTTAACATACACATGTACGTGATGCATGCATTGCTAACTATGTAATTACGTATTTATTGAACGATCGTGGCGGTGATTTCGATATTCGTGCTCAGAGATTTTCAAAAGAATAATAATTCAGAGGATAAAGTGCGCGTATTTACAGTGAAGACTTACGGTCATTTCTGGAGTCATGTCGCCCAGCTTCTGCAACACCGATAGCGTATATACAGCGGTGCAACTAACTCTAAACACCTTCGTGTACTTCCGCAAAAATAATCCTAATCTGAATAATCTCTAATTATCTCTCGTATCAGAAATTCGTCAAGGAAAAACGATTTGCATGAACAATGTACGATAATACATTGAAAAGTATTTACAAAAATATACACGCACAATCTTTCGTACAAAGTCGGACGTTACGTGAAATATTAATGTTTTCGAATCGCTTTCAACTCTTTTCGTAAACCTATTCTTCGCTTTTTAACCTCGGCTGGTACCTTGGTACTGTTCATCAATTGCCTCCAGTGTCTTTCCCTTATGGCTGGGTTCTGAAGCTCAGCTACAGCCCTCAAGGATGTTAACATGTTCTTCACGGTGGCCTCCAGTGACACATAGGTGTCCCACGATCTCATTTCCTTGTCCAGAGCTGATTATATCAACCAACATGTTGAAAACATACTTGAGCAAACGTGATCCTTTGCGATCCTGCATTGAGATTTGATAATCTGGTATCCTTTATTTCTTTTTTCAGAAGATATCGTTTTTGTTATATTATTATAGGCCTGCCTATAATCCTTTCAAAAGAATTTTAGAAAAATTTCAAAAGAATGTCAAAAAGTTTTGAAAGAACTTCGAAAGAATATTCGCACGATTAGAAAAATTGAGTCAATGCGAAAATTTAATTAATGCAGTCTACTACGTTTGCAATTCGACGAGAAAAGTTTTAAAAAATATCGTCAAGATAATCCAGGAACATCTAATTACCAAAGTACGCATGTGAGAAATATTGTGGAGATACTGAATAATTTCTAGAAAAATAGCTCAATAATTAATTTTATCATAATTGGAATCAAACGTCAAACGCTTAGACCGCAAAGGGTTAAAACATCACATCATATCAACCTCGTATCTCCTTGGCGAACTTCTTGCACTCGATGTCCATGTTCTCCACGTCAATTTTTCTCCACGGCGTGGTCTTCCATCCTTCTATACAGCTTCTAACGATATTCACGTAGTCCCAAAGCTGCTTCAACATCTTCAACTCTCTTCTACATTGTTTCAACACTTTGAACTCTGGCACGATAACCTCGAACAATGACGCAGACTCTTGGATGTCTTTCATCTGACGTTCCAACATCAGGATCTCCTTGTGGCCCTCGTCTAGCAGCTCGTAAGGATTTTGACAGTCGTATTTGAAGAAATTGTATCGCCGGAAGGCCTCGCGGTAGTGAGTTATCGTCGTATCGAACGCGGAGATTCGTCCTCGTATCCTGGACACTTCGCCTGTTGTATATTCGTCGATTAAGAGAATGTATTTAGTATTAATATTGCGAGAGTAATTGTTATAAATATCAGGGAAACATTTAGAAAAAATTAAATTAATATTAAATTACATTGCGTCGAATAATTATGTAATAAAAAATATTTATTACAGATTGTTTGTAATTATTTGTATTTATTATGAAATTATTATGTTCATTGTCATTTAATTCCATGAACGGTATAAACGATTCTATAAATCAAATTTCAACTTTAACTAAAGGTTTCCATTCAAGTCGCACGAGATTTATTTAATGAAATTCGAATTAAATTATTCTGGGACCAACAGAACAATTGATTTACCATTTTTTTCTATAACTTTTGCAAATATTTCCAACCAAAGTTTATCATACACTTCAATTGTGTTACATTGTAGAAATTCCAAACAGATTTATAAATAGCAATGTACCTACCAGCTTGCAAAGGTGCCACTTGTTGTTTAACCATAAGCGCCAATTTCTTCGTATTAGACCATTGTTCGGGCAACGCTTGAAGAAGAACATTCACCTCCTCTGGGATATCTTGATCATAAAATTTTAGCAGTTCGATCGTCTCCTCCAGCGGCTGGAACATTTCGTCCGTAGTTGGTTGCCTCTCTTTCACTTGTAACAGATAACCCATCACGCTAACCAATCCAGCGTAGTCTCCTGGCTGTATCGGCTGAAGCAAACCCTCGTCCGCTCGTCTACCAATAAAATATACGAACTAGATTGTAACTCCTAATAATCTCCCAGCAATACTTTCTAATAATTTAAAATTATAACTACACACTTCAGTTTTAATTATAAAATATTAAAATTTCTATTACAATTCTAATTATAAAATATTAAAATTTTTGTTACAATTTTAATTATAAAATATTAAAATTTTTGTTACAATTTTAATTATAAAATATTAAAATTTTTGTTATAATTTTAATTACAAAATATTAAAATTTTAATTATAAAAATTGTAACTACATACTTCAATTTTTAATTATATAATCAGATTAATAATTTGTAATAGTCTAAAATTGATTACTTTTAGATTAAACAAGGTGGTACAATCTTGGTTGCGTTTTTCTGAAAAAAAAAATCAAGCTTGAGAAGGTACATTTAAATTCAACATCTCTTTACAACTTGTCTACAGAAAGAAAACAGTCAGAGTGTTGAGACAGATCGATCATAGAGCCTATGAAACTGAAGATAAAACCATGCTTTGCTCTTCGATCGTGGCAATACGGTAAGAGGAAAACACCTTATAAACGATCCCAAATCCGAGAGGCTGCTGGTAACGCGATCGACCAGATGTCGCTTGAACATGCTCGACCATTTGCAGACCGTGTTCAGCACCGACTGTCTGAAGGGTCTGAGGTCTACCCTGAACCAGCCACAAAACACTTTCGACGGTTCCATTTCCTCGATCTCGAGATAGAGGCCCTCGTAAAGGTCGATTTGCTCGCGGAATTGCTCCATTTTCGGCGGTGACCGTGTCGGCCCCTTGGGATCCTGCACGGCCACCATCTCCATTTCCTCCATCGTCAATTGTCGGCTATACTCGAGAAACTGTTGCATCACCATGTCCCTATCGTCTAACCAGAGATAGGCGTATCCTGATAAAATAAGACGGCAAAGGATGAAGCGTGGATCACGAAGCTAAAGTCTGAACTTCCTCTGATATTCGTTAGCTCTACCAGATAACGAACGCGTTTATGGAAAGTTCAAAGAAGCAGTAATACGTGTGCGAGTAGAATAGAAATGTCACAGTGTGATAATTTGAACGTATTCGCCTAAATTTATAGAGAAGCTTTGTAATGATCACCATTTTTTATATTTTTTCATTTAAGTTTAATATTATGGTAAAACTAATGTAAGTTTACCATGGAATCTTTTAAAATGTCAATGTGTTAGTAAAATAAGTAATATCAGCTACTGCTACATTACTAAACATTTGGAGTAATTAAATTGAAATTTTGACACATTTGAAAAAATTGCCAATACTATTTAGTGTTACATAGACTTCACAGAGGTCCTATTTAGCAAAAAAAAAAAAAAAAGAAGAAGAACGAAATTCTGCATTACAACGAACATAAAACTTAAGGCCTTTTGGGTGCAAGTTCTACCTTCAAAGTTACTGCAGAATTCCGTGGCTTCGTCCACCGCGGTTACAACGTTACTCATAATTTCGTTCTTCATTCCTTTTATATCTGGATCCTCCTCCAGTTCTTCGCTGTAGCCTATAGAATCCTTCTTTAACCTTGGTACAAGAGCAGCCAATCCTATGATGTCGTTCAGAAGCGCCAAGATCAATTGATCCAGGCCATCTGGATCGTCGGGTTCCAGCGAGGGCACGTAATACAGATCTGGTTCTCTGAGCTCTAACTTTGCTTCTAACAGCGGCTCGGTTTCTTCGTTCGACTCCATATTATCCACCAAATATCCTAATGCAATATTGCAATGTAACTTCAAGATATCCAAATTATCCAGTATTGAGTGTTAGAAGTAAACAAAGGTTCTAAGACTTTAGAAAGAAAGAAACTAATTTAGTTTCGCAAACCGTAAGTGCATTATAGTATTATAGTAAAATTATTCAAACTACTGTTTTTCAATTATTTTAATATTTGAGTGCCGAATCACTCAACAACAGTATCCAAACTACTATTTTTCAATTATTTTAATATTCGAATTTTGAATCACTCAACAACAGTATCCGAACTACTATTTTTCAATTATTTTAATATTCGAATGCCGAATCACCCAACAACAGTATCCAAACTACTATTTTTCAGTTATTTTAATATTCGAATGCTGTATCACCCAACAATAATATTCAAACTACTGTTTTTCAATTATTTTAATATTCGAATGACAAATCACCCAACAACAGTATCCAAACTACTATTTTTCAATTATTTTAATATTCGAATGCTGTATCACCCAACAATAATATTCAAACTACTATTTTTCAATTATTTTAATATTCGAATTTTGAATCACTCAACAACAGTATCCGAACTACTATTTTTCAATTATTTTAATATTCGAATTCTGAATCACCCAACAACAGTATCCAAACTACTATTTTTCAATTATTTTAATATTCGAATGCCGAATCACCCAACAACAGTATCCAAACTGCTATTTTTCAGTTATTTTAATATTCGAATGCTGTATCACCCAACAATAATATTCAAACTACTGTTTTTCAATTATTTTAATATTCGAATGACAAATCACCCAACAACAGTATCCAAACTACTATTTTTCAATTATTTTAATATTCGAATGCTGAATCATCCAACAACAGTATCCAAACTACTATTTTTCAGTTATTTTAATATTCGAATGCCGAATCACCCAACAACAATATCAAAACTATTATTTTTCAATTATTTTAATATTCGAATGCCGAATCACCCAACAACAGTATCCAAACTACTGTTTTTCAATTATTTTAATATTCGAATGCTGTATCACCCAACAATAATATTCAAACTACTGTTTTTCAATTATTTTAATATTCGAATGACAAATCACCCAACAACAGTATCCAAACTACTATTTTTCAATTATTTTAATATTCGAATGCTGAATCACCCAACAATAATATTATCTACTACCAATTGCCAAACATTTTACTGCAGTAATATAACGCTTGAATATTAAGATATTTATAAAATAAAATTTCTGATTCTGCCGTACATCGAAAATACTGTAGAAATAAAGTTTCAATAAAACACGGCTGATAAGATAAGAGTTGAACAATAATTGTACCAAAAAATATCGAGCATCCATTCACCTAACGAACATCCTACAGCCCTACGAAGGGACTCCATCACGATCCCATCGACATAGGCCACGTATCTCTGCCACGGTTCCTCCATCCCGTCGCCAACTTGAAAAAGCAGCTTGTTCTCCTCCAACAACGAATGAATCTGCTCGGCAGCCCTCTCGACCTCGCCGTAACGTCTCGACACTTTTTCTGGACGCTCGTCGAACGACAATAAAGCGTCCTTACGGCGGTCCCTCCTTTCGATGAGAGGCGTCCTCGTCCAGGCGTCCAGCGCTGCTTTGATCTTCCCCACGTTCATCTGAGCCGATTTGATTCGCCTCCACAGCCCTTCCACGAGATCGCCTAGCTCCACCATGTACTCGAGAACGCCGTCCGACTTCCAGCATAATTCCGTCTCTCCTCGTGACACCAACGAATCGATCCTGGTTATCTCCTTCTCGATCAGCTGGAACTCCACCCGTCTGGTCATCTTGCAGATGTTGTTGTACGAGCACACGGTAGCACCTAACTGCATCCGAAACTTGCGAAACGTTTCTACGTTTTCTGACACCTGGATGGTAGAATAATATCGAGGGATGAGATTTGGCAAGGTTTTAGGTATCGGAATATTCGTTGGAAGACTTGGAAGCAAATTTTCTTTTGTTTTATCAGTGTGTTTGTTTCGTGTCATAGGACTAGATAGGTAAAATAGTAAGTAGGAGAGTAGAAATTGAGAGTTAGATCTACGATTTATCAACGACTTGATAATGAAGAGTTGAAAACAATTTAAATGATTCAGCTTTATCGAAATTCTATTTTCAAATATCAGTGTACTGTAAAAATTCACTTCTAATAAATTCTATTTTCTAACATCAGAGTTCTATAAAAATTCACTTCTAATAAATTCTATTTTCTAATATCAGAGTTCTGTAAAAATTCACTTCTAATAAATTCTATTTTCTAATACCAGAGTTCTATAAAAATTCACTTCTAATAAATTCCATTTTCTAATATCAGACTTCTGTAAAGAAATTTCAAAAATTCGCTTCTGATATATTCTCATCATTGCGTCTTCCACTTACAACTGAGATTTCAAGGAACCGAGATATTTTTAAATGTTATGACAAATAAATTAATTATTGTCTGATCCTGAGTGGGTCGAATCTATTCTACGCGAACATTTTAAAAATTAATTTTATCGTAATATTATAACCGTACTAACTGTAACAAAAACGAGCCTCCTTACGTATTCTTCAGCTACATAAAATTTTCTTAGGGCTGAGCAACGATGACAAAAAATACATATAGGAAACTTGACGTCGAAGGAACACACCTTTATTGCCTCTTCGGGAATGTCTGATCGCGACATTTGCTTCAAGTAGTTCACCTCCTTCAAAACACACAAAAGCTCGGGATCAAAGTTCAGCAATAACGTGGAATCCTTCTCGCGATAAAGAATATTGCGATTCAGTCCAATATCGACCGCGTCAGGTACAGTTTGTGCCCATTCCGTGAACAAATCTGTTTCCCTGTCGTCGAAGATCTTGATCAGCCTTTCATAACGTTTCTCTATATTCCGGCCTTCCTCGCTGTTCACTATTCTATACCAATGATAATCGGCGTGATAATCCCGCAATGAACTGTAAACTTCTAATCTGATCTGTTAACAACAAATCTCTAATTAAGCGAGACATACGGATGTTGAATAGCCTTGAAAGATTGCACGGGAAGATCGACGCGTTGCCTGAGCATGCTGATGAATGTCAAGGCCGCGGCTAAAGGTGGAAGATTAATTAGAGCGCCCCTAGTGCCACGATTGAAGAGAACTTCGATCACGGTCAGCTCGACGTTCAGTAGATCCAAGATTCGGGTGTAACGATTTGTGAACTGTTTGCTTATCAGTGGTCTATCCAATACCGTTCCAGCGATGTTTATCAACTGAAAGCAGAAGTTCGGGAGAATTTCTATTGGGACAAAAAGTTGTGGAGTACGTTAAATCGGAAATAGATTACATAAAATTTCTGAATAAAATGACTACAAAAAATATTTGTTAGTATTACATATATCATATTATGTGTAACACTGTTTAAACTGCTTTATAAGAATTTGTTTTAAAATTAATTTTATTGTTTTATTCTGCAATAGGTGTGTAGTAAAAGGAAAAGAAATAAAAGAACATTTTACTAGTCATTTTGCAACTGAATCAAATGTTAAATAAAATAAGAAAATGTCCAAATATTTAATATAATTGTAATATATTAAGTTGGAAGTGTCAGTATTTATTGTAGAAATGTGCATTTAGTGTAAATGTAGTAAAATTTTTTTGCATGATGCTTTCTTTTTGAAAAAAATCGAGTTTGAAATGTTACTATCAAGACAATATTTAACGAGATATATTCAAAGTCTGTTTCCTTGAAAGTGAAGCTTTAAATAAAAAAATGTCACTACATTTTTGACTAATTTTTGCACATAGAATATTGTTTAAAATATAAATTCTTTAAATAATAATTCTATATATATATATCCTAATAATAATAAATATTTTTATAAATAATTATCAAATATTCTTTACTTTCAAGCTTACGATTGGCTAAATTCAAATATACTTGACAAATTTTTAAACTTGATTTCCTCTGAAACGAATTTCCTTTAACTGAAAAAAATGTTATCCTTTCTTTCAGATATAATAATTAGATAATAATTTAATAATAATTCAAATAATAATCAATGTAACAATATAACGATATAGTATTCAGTATGATATATTAAATCAGAATCATTTGTATTTTAATTAAATGTCCCTTCTACAAAAGTGTAATTCTGCTTTTAGAAAAAATCTCTGCTCCATCTCTGCTCGACACGTCTAATCAAAATTACGTCAGAGCGTGGAAAAGCGGTACCTTGAAGACACTCTCAAGGTTGCCACAGTCGTCGAAAGCTTGGCAAAGGATGGCCGCCAATTTGCAGTCGAGGTCGGTGATCGAATCGTTGAACTTTCTACAATCAGCGGTGAAAGATTCGTCGTCTGGCTCGAGGGCGTCGTTTGCCCGCACGGCAAATGACATGAACAACTGCTGAAACTCCTTGTAGACGTTGATGATCCTGGTGCTGAGAGATCCGCCGAGGATACCGCCGATTTCGATTTTCTCCAGTTTCGAGAATTCCATCACGGTGTTGAACAACCACTCGATGTCGGCCAGTCGTTTCAAAAATGCATCCAAGCGGGTAAACACCGCGCTGGAATTGAAGGTCCACGATGGTGCATCGGGTTTCATCGCCGGCATGTCTTTTCTAAGTTCGAACTGCCGTTTGAATTCTTCTAAAACATCTGTGAAAAAGTCCCTGTGAGAAACTTGTTGTCGTTGACAACATTGTCTTGTAACAGTTCCTTTGTCTACTATTTTTATTAAGTTTCTTGGGAATTAAACATTAAATATTTGGAAAAATATTCTTTTTATGAAATTACCATAAAATTGTCATGTAAGTATCGTGATATATACGTAACAGTATTTCTATATAGGTATGCTTTTGTCAAGATATCGTCCTCCGACGATTTATACAAATAGATTTTTATCAAATTAGAGTTCTGGAAATGTTTCAAAATTTAGTAAAAATCGCGATTTTCATGGATCGATTTTTCAATGGGAAGACTTTGTTTTATAAAATCACTTCAAAACGAATGTGAAGAAAGAAAATAGTTTAAACTCCGTAAAGTCAAAATCGATCAAGTTTCAAATGAAAGGATCAACTACATCTTCTCATTTTGTTTTACGATAAAAGAAAGAGTACACTGAACATTTGCGAGTCGCTAGAAAATAAACACGTTCTTGCTTTGTATGATAAATAAATAAGTACTACGAACAAGCACTATAACAAACAAGTATCACGTTTTATTTCTTTTTCCTAATTTATATGAATCTCTATTTTTCCAAAGATCTTAATATTCAAATATTATACTGTCTGTCTGTAACTAAAAAAACTCTGCTACTGGAAGACATTCTATTGTCGGTAATGTATTGCGTTTTGATTATTGAAACATTCAGCTAGGCTCTACTACACATGAAATTATTAAAAAATTGTTTCCCTTTAACTTGTATCGTACAATATCATTTTTTAGAATATTAATATTCGCAACATCCGTCAAAATAGAAATTGAATAAAAAATTGAATAAAAAGACAGTTAACTTGATGTGACTATTGTACTTGCAAACGTAAATATTTACAATTTAACCAAACCTCGGGATATCTGCACACGTTGCAATGCCTCGTCGACGTCGCTCTGGAAGATGGAGGTCGGGTCGAGGAATCGACGAGCCTCCTGTATCAACAGGTTGCAAATCTGTCGAAACATGATGATCACCTTGGAGGAACTTTGATAGTGGGTGGATTTCGACCAGGCTAATCCGACCGAGTGTATCAGCGTGGCCATTAGCGGCTTAGCCTCGGAGAAATCGACCTCCTCGACCGCTTTGAAGCACTTGGCCAACGGAGACAGATAAAGAGATATCTCTTTCGCCTCGGCCATCGACGACACCACGTTATCGAAAAGGGTGCGAAAACAGGGGAAGTAGGCACTGTCCGTTTTCTCCAGAATGCTCGCCATTTTCTTCACCCGATCCTCTTGCAGTTGATCGTAAATGTACCTGGAAGACGATCATTCTTCAACTGGCAAGTAATCTTCGTTAATCGATGGGAAATAATTCGAAAAAACATGGAAAACCTACGTCGATTCTTTGATTGTTTCGACAGACATTCTTTCTATTGTTCTCGACTCTCAAGAAATTCTGAAACACTTGTTAAATATAACTCTCCGTTACAGTGTACAATCAATTTTCCAAGCCAAATGTTTAGAAAGTTCTCGAGAAGAAACAGAAAAATCGCGTGGGAAAAATTCACGAGTGAAATTCAGCTCGACGTTAGCTAAATGTTGCTAACAGAAGTATTAATTTGTCGTTCATATTCCAATTCAACGATTCCTTTTTAATACTACGTTGCTTATCTCTTCGGTATGTAAAAAAAGATCGAATCTCTCTTTTTCGTAAAATCAAATTTTTTAATAAAAGTCCTGAGGAAATCGTTTCTTTCAACCGGAGGTTACGTTCTCTCCATGTTTTCTAACGTCATTCGATGAATATTTAACAAACGACAAGAGCATCTTCTACCTTAAATTAGCTAGTCTCGTGGACCAATAGTCGAGCTCGACGTCGGGAGTGGGATTTTGGCCATTCTCGAAAGCAGCGCTGGACTCCTGAGTGACAACGTCGTTCACCAAGTAGGCCCACTTTATCACCACACCCTCGATAGCGCTTTTCAAATATAGATCAACGGCTTGGGGACCTTCAGCTCGCACCAGCTTCTCCACTTCCGTCACCTTCTCCATTCCAGCTGGCATTGGGAGCACCGTTCTACCGTTCACCTGACCTTTCACCTGCATTTCGACGAAAAATATAAAAAAAAAAAATTTAAGAGTAGTGAGAAAGAGAAAGAGAAGACTTACTTGATACAGAGTGCCACGAAGAGAATGGACGTGTCTAGAGATATCCTGGATCGCGACGTCAGGCAGGTCCCTGTGATTCTCCGCTTTGCTTAACAAAGGTGCAAATACATTGTCCACCAACGTGGCTAATTGATCGACAACACGAGACGACAGATCGCCAAGTATCAGCATCGACGAACAAGCCTCCTTTTCCTTGCTCAGTGGCGCCTGTTCTATCTTCACGGCGTAAATACCTGAAGAGAGTTCGTGATTCCTCTCTTGAAAATAATTTCTCAAGTTCTCGCCAGGTTGTTGTAGGAATTTACATTTTGGAAATTTAGAAATTTGGAAATTTTGTCAAAATTTCGAAATTTAGAAATCTGTAAATTTTAGAAATTTATAAATTTTATAGAAATCTGGAAATTTAGAAATTTCGAAATTTAAAAATTTGTAAATTTTATAGAAATTTGTAAATTTTATAGAAATATGTAAATTTAGAAATTTGTAAATTTTAGAAATTTGGAAATTTTGTAGAAATTTGGAAACTTAGAAATTTGTAAATTTAGTAAATTTTATAGAAATTTGGAAATTTAGAAATTTGGAAATTTTAAAAATTTGTAAATTTAGAAATTTGTAAATTTTGTAAAAATTTGGAAACTTAGAAATTTGTAAATTTTCTAGAAATTTGGAAATTTACAAATTTACAAATTTTGGAAATTTAGAGAGCAAAATTTTCCCGACGCGATGCTCACCTTTGGTTCTCTGACACGGTATGGGAAACGAGGTTGAAGCGACCAATTGCGCGTTCGGTGCCAGAGCCACGAAGAGCGCAGCGGGCAGAGGATTATCAAGGAAATCAAACACAGCATTTCTGTATTCTTCCGTAAGCAGTAATCTGGCCCATTTCTCTGGCTTCAGCTTCAGCGACTTCTGCACGAAACCACCGATGTACTCCAATCGAAAATCCGCTGGGCCATCAGGTGTGGCCATTTCTGTTTGTACAAATTTAACAGTGAGGATAATTAGATTCTCAACTTACGCACTTAGGCTCAATGTTTCAACTGTTGATACAAGATTTTCGCTTTAGATTCAGATTCAAGATCCTCTGGTCTTAAGATTCTATTTTTACACTTAATCTTTAAATACCAGTATAAGATTAGAATATTTAGTATCTCAAGTAGATTCGAAATTAGATCATAATAGATTTTATTTTTATTTTATGGAACCGGATTAATAAAAATTCTAGATCGTAATATAAAATTTTGTTTTTACATTTACAGATCTGGATTAAAAGTATTTCTTACAAAATACTTACTACTGAGACTTATTTCGTTAAAAACCTTTGCTCTCGGTTAACTTCAAACAGAAATCCTCTTGATTTTCCGAAAGAATCGAGCCTTAGGAGTTTCGTGACGCGACCAAGCGAGGATAGTGCAGTGCTGGCATATCTCAGACGATTGAAAATATGTAAAAGGCTGGCGTGACCACAGAAAGGTGGTAGTGGTGGACGCGGGGCGGGTAAAAATGCCAATCGTTCGGTGGCCGTTGTGCAAGCAGGTCAAGAGACCAGGCACCGACTGAACCGAACGGAACTGCCGTTCTGGCATTGGATGCATCGTGTCTTTTAGACGTCGTTGCCTTCCTATTGTCACGGGACGCACGAAATATTCCCCGAGAACAACTGACGTCGCACGCGATCCTGCCTTCCGCGGGGCACTGGCAGGTACCATTTTACTCTTCGGTACTCGTCCGGAGATGTTAGTCAGAGTTTCGCGTCCATCGATGACATTCGTTGGAAAACTTTCGATCGTCAGGCGAGATCGTTCCGCTTTCGACACGCGTAGCTAACCAAACTTACCAAATCAGTCGAAACACGGACAATTGGTCGATTGGACATTGCTGATTTTGAGAATAGGGGTTCTCTTAGATTTTGCCTTTCGTTCGAATAATGCAAAACGTACGTGGATAATTCTAGTTTTTTTCAGACTTGAAGAAAGAATCGTCGATCACGTTCGTGAGTTGATAGTGACATTGTGGACTCCAATTTTAATTGTTTAACAAATAAATCAATCGTCCGAGCTGTATTTAGATAATTTTGCTCCTAAGACTTGAGAGAAAAGTGATGTAAATGGTTGAGCCAGTGATCGAGGAATCCACAAATTGTTCTTCAATTGAGCGAG
Source organism: Frieseomelitta varia (assembly GCF_011392965.1). NCBI lineage: Eukaryota > Metazoa > Arthropoda > Insecta > Hymenoptera > Apidae > Frieseomelitta > Frieseomelitta varia. The sequence goes on from NW_025110229.1 coordinate 236,096, forward strand.
GTACCCGGGAAATGGCAGCGTAGGAAATGGCTCGCGCCGGTGAGTTCGAATTAAACGACGTCGGCGTTCGCGTTGTTTGCGATGCCAGAGGCAAGTTAACCCTGATCAGTCTGATCGATCGGTCGTAAAAGATCGGTGGAAATTGCGCTGACGTAAAAACAGGACGCGTACAGCTGTTCGCTCTTGGATTTTAGCCAGTTGAAACTGCTAACCATTTACTGGCTGGGACCAACTTGAAACCTAACGATGATAACGTGAATTCTTGGGGGAAAAAAAAGAGGGCCGTTCGCTCGATTCCCTAATCGGCTTATCGATCGCGTACACGTAACAGCGTAGCAGTATTGTTCAGTTGCACCCTACACAATACGTAGATAGACGAAAAGCTGTGGAAAAAAGGAGCAGCTTGCGCGAACAGCTGGCCATCGATGGCACAAGAGGCTCGAGGAGAGAGTCTCGCGATCCCCGATCAAACGTCAGAACTAATTTCTCTCGACAGATTAGCCGCCTGTCGTTTTTCCCGAAAAGCCGGCAGATTTTCCGCTCCTCGAGCATCTCTCCGCACGCACGAGCGCACCGCGCGCGTAGCTCGAAAAATTTGGCGCGTGCACGCGCGACAGGTGAGGGCGGTGAGGCTTTTCATTTCGTGAATGCTCACCCTTCGTTCGAACCGAGCGGAAAGAAAAAGAAGAGAGGAGACAGACGAGAAATTTTCGCGTGGACGCGCGAATTTTTCATCTTCGTTGGATATTCTGTTACACGGGGAAGTAAATTAGATGGAGTTCCTTCGATTTTCCTTGCAGAGGAAGTTTGCCAGGCAAACTGGAAAATTAAAAAGGTATCTGTTATCAAGGAATTCTTAAATGTTACTGGTAGACGATTTTTATTCGAAGCACTGCTCCTGTTTCTCTGCACTGTGATTCTCAGATGTTGCGTTTGCGTCAAGCAACTCGTGAATATTTGAAAATCGCGTTGTAGAAAAACAGGGAACGTGCTTCTCCGCTGTATAAACAGTTTAACGTGCGTGTCTTCCGCTTACAGGGACTCTCACCCAGAAACTGTATTCTTTTTTATCGACTAACATAATATAAATTTTCTTTTTAATTTTTGAAAACTTTTCAACACCACAATCTTTTTTTAATTCCTCTTCACTGCAATATAGACCATAAAAAAAGTTCTCTGATATAAAAATATATGTATATATAATTATAAAAGAAGTTACAATGTTTCATGTGACACATGTAATAATATATATATATATGTTATATAAAACATTTTAAAATTTCATTAAAACTATTATGAAATTCAGCTGTTAGATAAGATACAGAAAAGAAACTGTATTCTTTTTTATGGACTGTCGTCCATCACGATATAAATTTTCTTTCTAATTTTTGAAAATTTTTCAACACCACAATTTACATCTTTTTTTTTTATTTCTCTCCACTACAATATAAACCATAAAAAAAGTTCTCTACATAAAAATATATGCATATATAATTATAGAGGAAGTTACAATGTTTCATATAACACACGTAATAAAAAAAAATATATATATATATATATGTTATATAAAACATTTTAAAATTTCATTAAAACTATTATGAAATTCAGCTGTTAGATAAGATACAGAAAAGAAACTATATTCTTTTTTATGGACTATCGTCCATCACGATATAAATTTTCTTTCTAATTTTTGAAAATTTTTCGACACCACAATTTTTTTTTAATTTCTCTCCACTGCAATATAGACTGTAAAAAAAGTTCTCCATATAAAAATATATATATAATTATAAAGAAAGTTACAATGTTTCATATAACACACATAATAAAAAAATATATATATAATATGTATATTTATATAAAACATTTGTTATATAAAACATGTTACATAAATGTTATGTAATAACGTTATATTAATAATATATATAGTAATGTTAATAATAATATAAAACATTTTAAAATTTCATTAAAACTATTATGAAATTCGGCTGTTATCATTGTGTCATATTACAAGTGCATGTCTCACAAGACAGTTAAATCTTAAATTTAATATTTATCCTCAAATAGTATTTACCTCCCTAAACTAATTTATTAAATGTTTGTTCACGAAAAATACTCTCTATAGCGCTGGTGAAATGTCAGAAAAGAAATTGAGCGATTCAACATAACGTTGTTCGCGCCCAAATTCGCCGATTGACAACAAGGGAATTAATATCGTCGCCGGTCTAGGAAAAATGAAGCGTCAAAAGTATCAACTCATTCCTAATACCATCCACCGAATAATTGCCTCAACAGGTGACCTCAACAGGAGACTTCTTCCCTGATACATAATCAAACCGTGTCACCCTCCGACCGTTCGAACGATCAATCCTCGCCCGCATTTCGGGGAATCAACGGCGCATTCTCTTGATCAATTCATACTCTCCGGAACGTTACCCATTCCAAAGCCCGACCAGTCGATCATCAATCACTTTTCCTTCGAGCTTCCGTCCCCAAATTGAAACAGTCTCTCTCCGGCGCCTACGCGCCGGAGGAGAAAAAAAAAAAAAGGAGGCTCGAACTGCCTTCGAGCTGTGCCGGTCCAAACAATTTGCACGGGGTGCGGTCGGTAATGATTTCGGACGTTATCTACCCCAGAGCGAAATTTGTCCCGGTTGGCCGCCATTCGTCATCCACCGCGCCACTTCCTTTATCACGGTGCAAAACGGCGGTGGAACCGCGAGGCTGCTCCGGGCCGGAAGTCGAGGACTCTCTCGAGACGCCTTTTTCTGCTGACACGCCGAGAATTGATGATTCTCGCGAGTCCCACGGCTATTCTCGTTCAAGCGAGAAGTAGGGTGGAAGAAACCAGGCGAACGCCGCGATTTCTTATTTAGGGAGCTTTTCAACATTCCCCGCGTCATTTTTCACGCGTGCCTCGTTGCACGAGACGCGCGTTCAACGCCTCAGAGTCACAACTTCGCGAATCGAGCAACGTTTCGTTATCGTTTACTCTTTCGTAGTAGGTGCGTTTGAGGGGTTTAAATATTGCCAGACTAATTAGGCAATTTCATAACTGTTATTTCGATTTATCCTCAAAATGAAGAGAAATTTCAAATTTGAGTTTCTCTCTTGAGGGAAAATATAAGATTTGAAATTAGTGATTCTCCTCTGTTCTGATTTCCTTGATTGCGGTCTTTTTCAAATTTTGTTATTTTTATTATCTCTGTTAATAATAATTTTTTTCATAAAATAGGGAATATTTATCTTTTTCTAGTGACAGAGCGAAGTCTTTTAAAATACCCTGCACAGAAACGATTTCGAAAGTGAAAGGTTCAAATTTCGGGAATTCTGGATTCTTAATAAAATAAAAAGTAGATAACTTTTTTCATAAAATA
>NW_025110229.1:239581-252133 GCF_011392965.1 Frieseomelitta varia
AAAAAGTAGATAACTTTTTTCATAAAATAGGGAATATTTATCTTTTTAGTGACAGAGCGAAGTCTTTTAAAATACCCTGCATAGAAACGATTCCGAAAGTGAAAGGTTCAAATTTCGGGAATCCTGGATTCTTAATAAAATAAAAAGTAGATAATATTTATTTTTCGTCGTCCTCTAATTCCTCTGATTTCTTTTCAAGGAAAGGTCAATTTTGAAATACCCTGTATACAAAAAGCTGAATGAAAATCGAGCGATTTGAAAGGTGAAAGGATCAAGTTTCGGGTCGATTTAGTTTCTTTAGGGGGGATTCGATAAACTTTCGACTGTTCGCGAGAAAATTGATAATCCTGTCGGTACCACGACTCCCCGACCGTTCGTCATTCTTATCTGAGGCTCGCTATATACATCGGGATAAACGATCCACGTACCAAGAACGACCTGATATCCATCCTCCACCATCAGAGTTTACGTTTTTCTCCCTTTCGCGTGTCGTCGAGAGCTCCGTTGGAAGAGGAAACGAAATATATCCAGAGGAGAAACCCTTCGTGAGTCTACGTAGTCTGCATGAAGTTATTTTCGGGTAATCCGGAGAACAGAGGGAAAGAGGGACAAATAAAACTTGAGAACAACCCCCATGAACTGGACCCTAATCGACTGGGTCGCGGGAGGAAAGAGGATGCTCGCGAAACGCATCTGGCGAATCGAATGATGGAAACTTTCTCCCGTGGGGTGGAGTTTAGAGTTTCGCGAGCACAGAGGGTGGCAAGATGTCACTCTTCGCGACGCGTGTACACGCATACACGCCGAACCGACGATATTATGATAATCCACCTCTGCCGTATTGACACTCCACTTGCAAGCGTCGAGGGAGATTGTTAATAGTACGCAGCCTTTGAAAATGGCTACGTATGTGCCTGGAAATGTGGAGAGGATGGAGGATACTACTACTAGTAGCGAGGGTAAGGTGTGCCGATTTGGAGTTAATGGTGAAATAGTTGGAGAAAAATGAATTAATGAGATACTGGTAAATCTTATCGTTTCCACTGGACACCATTATCTATTAATTTCTTAACTTCATCGCGTAAATATCAGATTGATATTCAATTCGCGAGGAATAAAGGGTTCGCTTTGTAAGATCATACCTCTGAAAAAGATGACACAAATAAATTTAAACAATAGTCACAATCCTTTTGTAATTTTCAATTTGTGGAGCTGATCAATACGGCTCTTGAATATTATTTAAAATTAAGTTTATTTAATTTTATTAAAAATTATTTTCATCAATTTATTAAATTAAATTTATTTAACTTTTATTTAAAATTAAAATTCTACTGCTTTAATGCACGGATAAATGTTCATACGATCAAATTACTGACATTTAAAGTAAAAATATAAATATACTAATTCAAATTGAATATTTAAAAAGAATATCGTGGCAACTTTCAAATAATCTCAGTGTGACTTGGCGACCCGAACGACCTCAAATAATTTTCAAACAATATCAGAATAATCTTCAAATAGGCAGAATGTCATTCAAATCGGAAATTAGGAAATTTTCTTTTAATACAACACGTAGTCTCTCTCAGAATCTCAGATAATTCAAAAATTGAATGGAAAAACGAAACTCAAACGCACAGTTTTATTATCCGATCTGAGTCGCGGATTTAAACGTGACGCCGAATAAAAGAGTCTTCGCGAATAATGCGAGACAATAAACGTAGCCAGTTGAAAACTGGTTTCAATCAGCAGGCTATTCGGCGACTTGCTTGCAGCGAATCCAAGCGTCGCGGGGAGACTTCTCCTTCTTCTTTTTTTTTTTTTTNTATTTTAGATTTTATTTATTATTTAATTACTGTCAAAGATTTTTATTTTAATATTTAATTATTCTAGATTTTAATTATTTGTTTACTATGAAAATTTTATTTTAATATTTAATTATTTCAAATTTCAATTATTTAATTGCTATTTTAGATTTTATTTATTATTTAATTACTGTCAAAGATTTTTATTTTAATATTTAATTATTCTAGATTTTAATTATTTGATTACTATGAAAATTTTATTTTAATATTTAATTATTCTAGATTTTAATTATTTAATTACTATAAAAGTTTTTTTTATTTTAATAATTAATTATTTTAGATAGTTAGTCTTGGAAAGTTAAGATCAGTTCAAGAGTTATTCGAGATATACATATATGTAAATTGCGAAATCGTACACTGTAATATATATAAAAATATATAAAAATGTGACTAATATAATGTAACATACAATTGGTGAGATATTTGTTGACGATAGCGAATATATGAATTCGAGGGTTGATATTTCATCCTCCAATATTTATGAGTGTGTATAAAAATGAATGCATATACGTACTATAATTTTAGTACTTATATTTAAAGTTTTACCAATACCATAATAATAATGCTCATGAAATTTCAAAATGTTTCGTATAACGCATCACGAACAATACCTACAAATGTTTCGAGTACTTTCGTGCACTTGTGATGTACATAAATATAAATTATAATTGTATCATTAATATAATAATAACAATAATATAAATTCTTATCCGAAAATTTCCTTAACAACATTTTTATACAAAGTATATAAAAGCTCGTCGGAGAACAACACAAAGGAGATCATTCACGATTAAACGCGAGTGTCTAGATTCAGCAGTCGACCCGCAGAATAATGTTCCGAGAATTTGCGTTGATCTCGCGTCGTATAATTCCGAATGCCGGTTCGCAAACACTCGCGTCAGGCCCGGACATTTTATGAGTTTAATTTGGAACGCTGCGTGGGATAGCGGACGTTTCGGTTTCCACGGAAATTCGCTGTGGAAATTTAGGTGCGGACCATTGGACAGCCCGAGAACTCGCCGCGGAGACTCGCGAATTTGGCAACAGCTGCGGTTCACTCGCGTCGTAACGTTTCACCCTACTAAATCTGCTCGATGCATCGTAATTAAACCGACCGGGTTATTAACCTTGAACATCATCGCGGCGTTGTTCGAAGGACCGCCTTCAGCGTTGTTTAAGGCTGACCCAATTGCGTTTGCATGATTAAGCCGAGTATATTTCGCGTGATTCTTGCTCTAGTTTCGCTGAAACTTCGGTCGAACTTTTAAAATGCGAAGAAACATTTGGAAATATGGTAGAACTTCGACAACTGGAAATGCAGATTTTTATGTAAATTCATATTTTTGAGAATACAGTAAAGAAACAATACTTTATATATATATTTCTTTTTGTCGATCAAGTGTGCTTTGTGCGTCTTTTTGCCCTTTAAAAACTCGTAATCTATTATGTATATCTTCTCAAACTGTCTATCACGTATCATTACGATAGTAATATTTATTTTAAAGCTAAATTTATTAAAATATGAAACTGCGCGTATATGAAACTTAATACTGAGACAAAGTCATCGTTCTATTATTTGTCTCCCTTATTATTTCCAGTAATCGACGTTCTACTGTAGCAAAGATTATACATTCGGTCCCTTTCCCATAGGCTTCTCCGCAATTTTTCTATAACTTTCTGCAGTTAAATCTTGCTAATCTTCAATCAATAGCAGAAGAAGAATTATATTCTCGTGTCAATAAATCTTGCTGACATTTCACAAGTCGTAAGTTATTGAAGGAATCGTAAAACGTGTGTAAAAACAGTCCCAGGCGTGCCATGCGTCACATATTATATAGAACCATTTGTGAACAGCCTGATCTTATAGAAAATAAATCTAATACCCTGTTGGCAAAGGTATATCAATCGAGAAACGAACGAAGACAAATGGCTGACGAAATGTTGGACAGCGACGGATGTCTGATCAAACGCGTCCTATTCCACTGCGGCACCGCAGGACCACCGCTGTCACGTCCGGTTAATACTTCGATTTTCCACGACGATCGTTAATTCCACTCGCGTACGATACGGCCAGACTGCCCGCCGGCCTTCCTCCGGAATAATTTTTCTACCCCTGATAGAGTTAATGCTTCGCGTCGTCTCTAGAGACCATCGTGCTTTCCCCAAATCGACAATTCGGCGTGCGCGATTAACAGGAACGAGAAACAACGAAATCCGTACGAGTCGTTCCATCAAGAAAAATCCAGAAAATCCGTCGTAAAAAAGCGATTTCTCATTCGTCTAAGTACAGAGGGGGAACACGAGCAAGCAGTTGAACGATTCAATGCCTTGTAAATGAATCTGTCGCGAAATTCAGTGTTCTCGAACTGTACACGTGTCTCTATATCTTCTTTAAAATTTCCAAATTGCAAAGGAACAATATCAAAGCATTGCTTAACAATTATTAAACATTCACTTTAGTTGGGTTCGAATGGTTCACAGAACATTCGAGTCGACGTGAGAGTTTATTAGCAAATTATCAACGCGTTTAAAAATTATTTCAGCTTCACTTGTTACACTTTCTTCCGTATAGAAAAATATTTTTCACGCATGTCCGGATCGCAACAACACGTCTCTTTAATAATAACGTTGCTCAATCTGACAGATCATTTTCAATTGTGACGTGACATTGAAATCGTCGTCTATTTAAACATAAACGTAACGTTAGAATCGCAAAAGTGTTTTTCCGCTACGACCTTCGAATGCAAACGCGCTCGACTAGAAAGCAGCGCAAAAAAAGAGAAAAAAGAAAGGAAGAACTTTCTCTCCCATTTTTCCCTCCCCCCCCCCCCCGAGTTCACGACGACGATGACGACCACGACGACGAAGGAATACAAAAGCGAAGAGCTCCCGGCGAGCAAGTTCTGTCGGTCGCTAATTTCCGGCGGCTCTGCCGAGCCACGAAAAAGATCATTAAAGTTCGCGTTACCATCTGGTTGCCGCGTGCTCGGCCGGTGAAAGCGGCCGAATAAGAATAGAAACGGGTACGGTGAGAACGGCAGAGGCGAAAGGGACGAAGGCCGCTGAGACGTTACGGTGGCGCGCGATGCGGAACTTAATCCCCGGGGCCAGGGAAATTTCTTCTCTCCGGGGCGGAAAGCACCACCCCGGCTGGCTGCCAACCAACCAACCAACCAACCAACCAACCAGCCAGCCAGCCAGCCAGCCAGCCACTTTCCCTCCAAATGCCCTTGGCGAGCGTCTGGGAAATTCTCTAAGTTAAGCTGCACCAAGCTCTCCATTTTCGCCTACTCCAAGCCCTCTCAACAGGTTACCTGAGTTTCCACTGCGATACTGCATGGTCCTGGCCCTCGCCCCTCCCTTCATCCCTTTCGTCGTTCCATCTTTTAGAAGAACGAGCCAGTGTTTCGTCGAGCCAGAGGGATTCACGGTAGACGAGTCTCCCTTTCCTCCCCACCTTCTTTCTCCTCGTGCATCTCGCCTAGAAGCTTAGGCTAGAGATGGGATCGAGCACCTCGCAAACAAATTCCATTCGTTTTTTTCTAATGTCAATGAAAAAAAAAAAAAAAACGACGTAACGAAGGAAACAGTAGCCGAACATTCAGGGAATCCTTGAACGTTACGTTGGTTGGATGATTTTTATTCGTTGACTTGACGAAGCATGGTTTTCTGTACGTGATTCATTCAAATGTTGCTGATCTCATTGACAGTATGATGAAAGATGTTTGTTTATAATTACACATCGGTAAAATTTGAAACAAGTCTGTACATAGAGATTACGAGACATTTGTTTGTTTGCAAATATATGTTTGGTAAAAAATTATTGTTCAAAGGGCATGTGGCGTCATTGAATATTAGCACGTATTACGATAATTAATTCTTCAATGATGTATGCAAGATATATATATATATATATATATACGTACATTAAATATATATTAATAAATATATAAATAAATAATAAATATATATAAATAAATATATAAATATAAATATTTATATTACATTAAATAAATAAATAAATATATATATACGTGCATTAATTATCTATAAATAAATATATAAATAAATAATAAATATATATAAATAAATATATAAATATAAATACATATATTTATATTACATTAAATAAATAAATATATATATATATATATGTGCATTAAATATTTTGTATTTTTTATGTATATTTTTAGATTTGTTTCAGACTTGACCTAAAATCTTGATAATCGATTCAATACAATATTACAATATTAATAAAATTTCAAAATGTTTTGTAGATAACACATTTGTATAAATGTGTAAATGTGTACGTGTGAGAATTTAAAAAGAACAAATCTCGTTTCAATATCTCAGTTTGTAGATCTCAACAGTTTGTAGCTTTTAGTTACAAAACCGTCGTGCTTCATGTAGCCATAAATTTAGGTAGATTCCACGCTAAAGGGTGGAAAGTAAGAAGGGTTGGATCCCCATGTAAAAATATCTTCCTTCTTTTTTGGAAGACTTTGACGTTTTGTGGCTTACTCGGGAGCTTTCTTCGGGAAAAGAAATGGGACGATAATTAGACCGGCACGGCTTTATTTTAGCCCCTGCCAGCATTAAGGGGCCAGGGAGTTAGCCCTCGGGAGAGTCCTCTGCACATTATGATGCTCTTTCTCGGCCTTTTCAAATCTCTCTCTCTCTCGCTTTCTCTCAAACAAAAACACCAAATCTTACCCTACACATTCACAATAAATTTTGCCAAATGTTCTGTGAAACATGTCTTAAATGAAACAAAGAAGATCAGAAGGCTTGTGCCAGCAACACAATCGCAATATCTTTACTATCTGTCGAAAACGTGAAATTTACTTACTCATTTACTTAAGACGAAATATCCTTCCCTTATTAACCAAATTCAGTACAATGACAATTGAAATTGACATAATAACAACTTGGTTTAACAACAATCATTCAAACGAGTTAGTCATCTGAGCGAAAAATACCGCGCCAAGCTGAGACGTGGTTTGATAAAAATTTGAGGGAAAACAGTTATGGAAATTCTGTAAAAAAGTTATAATGTCGCAAAATTCAGAAAGGAACGTGTTGAGAAATGATTATAAAATAAAATAATGTATAATAACCACTACGATGGTTGAGGAAAAGGCAAACCTAGTTTCTTCTCGGTCTCATTCTCCTCCGGCTCTTCTTCCTCCTGCGACGGTGTACGAGAAGGTAACATCGATTGAAGTAGCTTCTCGAATTCCTCGAGCTTGTCACCGTTCGTATTCCGTCGATTTGGCATCGTGCTGGCCATTTCCTCGCGCGCTGCCGTGTTCTCCGAGCCGCGGATGCTCTCCGCGCTACCCTCCGAATCCAACATCCTTCCCAAATCGGCAGAGGACAGTTGCTAAAAGTCCCACGATGCGACGCACCCCTGAAAAACATTCATCGATATAATGCGACACGCGCCAACTACTCCGAGAAGGATTCTCCTCGCAACTTTCTACTGGCGTATCTCCCTTTTTATTTTTAAAGTGCACGGATCAATGAGACGGTGTACAGAATTTTTATTTATTTAACAACAATTTCCTGTTAATTTACATTTTAATTCTACGTTAAGCTTTTTATTTGATATGAGACGGTGTATAGAATATTTTCATATGTGATTCGAGCCGTCTTGCGAAAATTCGCTTAACAATTTTCGACGATGGCTTTTGGAATCGCTGCTAAAGTGATTCAGGTAGATACATGAAGAAGTAATTCTACCAAGGTGTGAAAAATTTTTCTACTTCTCTGGTACATAAATTTGTGGAATTTGTATGGTTTTTTTATTATGTGCGATACTTTTGCCGATTTCATTAAATTTTAAGTTGTGGGAATTCGTTTCGTTTTCAGGCAATCTAAAAATTCGACGCAACGCGATAAGAATGTAGCTTGTTAAAATGAACAGAGTAACTGTATTATAACTTGCGGCTGGAGGTTTAATAAATTCCTACAAAGTACAAAATTTTTTACGATATTACGATTTTATGAAGTAGGACGTTAGCTTGGTAGTTTTTTTTATAAAGGTAAAGGAACAACATGCTCCTTTCGAAATTCAATCAAGAATTTCTCAACTTTCAATTTGAACGTGCCTGATCAAGAGCATAAAAACGACGTAAAAATTTGGAAGATTGAAATCTCGAAGAGAATTTGAACAAATGTCAAATGAAAGAAAGGGGAGAAAGAAATAGTCCTGAGAACCAATGAATAAATGATAAATTTTCTTAAAAGAAGCACTGATATTAATGCCTAACACCTACCACACTTGAGAGATAAAGCTTCATTCTCACAGACTTTTCATAAATCATAATATTTTCTTCTTTTCATCACCAGAGTTGCCAAACCTAAATTCACAATTTTCCGTAAGAAATTTCAACAGACGTTTGAACGTGCGAGCGAGGGCACGTATATTTGTTTTTTTTTTTATATAAGAGATTCGAGCGTCAGCAGATCGAAGACTCGGCTCTTCTCCGACGCGACGGCTGTGTGTATTAGAAATAAGTGGAGAGAGGAGAGAGAGACGGGGAACGATTCGACTGCATACACGCTTCGAATAATATCCGAATATTGAAGGCGGAACGTGAACAGCGGCGCGCTCGTAAACCGACGCGGATATGAATGCGGATGGCTCAATTTTCCGCGGCTGCCGGCGCTAACATCCGAGACGTGACGGCTTTGTCGGCCAACTTTTTTCCTCCTCTGTTTGTCGGGAGTGTCTTCCTCGTCGCGTACGAACGCGGCATCCTGGAAAACCGGCTGAAAATTATTGCGAGGCAGTGAAGTTTGATACGCCGTTTATGAGACGATGGTTTACGGAAGAATGGATGGATGGTTACGATGTAATATAGACGGAGATGGTATTATGATAAACTGCGTCGTTTGTCTACTGATAAGTTTTCTGAATACGGACGAATATTGGAGAATTCGTGTGAGTGTATGCTCATGTGAATCTAACGGAGAGCAAAGTGGTTTATTATGTAGTAATTGAAATTTATTCTCCAGTTTTCGCTTCCAGATTTTTCGCTCGTACGATGAGAAGTTCAGGTTCAATCAACAAGAGTTCATTTGGTCGAGCGTTCGACTCATAATTCGAATAAATGAAATGAAACTTTCCACCAATGTTAATGTAAATGTACCAATGTTAATGTATATTACTTTACATTGGCCCAATAAATATTCATTTTTACGTATGAAACTCGAATGTTTAATTTCCCACATGAATACTGAATTTTAATGAATTTTACCTGCAACAAAAATATCGAGAACCATTGCGAATGATCGAAACATTTGTGCAATTTTCTCACGTAAGTTCTTGCGAGTTTAATACACATATATGATGTTCTGGAAAAACTGTGTATACATTAACATTATTTGATAAATTTCGTATCCACCATGCCTGATACTTAAGAAATCCATAGTCCCAAGGATTTGACAAAAACAAAGGTTACGGAATGATACTGAGATATAGGCAGTCGTCAGGGAAAAACAGAACCTTCGATCTGCTGACGTCGAATCTCTCCTCCTCTATCTTCTCTTCGCTCGCCCTTCAACCCCCGCGAGTTTTCCTCTCGTGTCTGCAGCCCCTTCGTACTCGGGAAACACTTTACCTACGACGTCCTCTTATCGCGTGTCACGACGACTTCTCGTCATCCGAGAACGTTCGAGAAACAAGCCGAGGCACATCGACAGGATCGAAGATCCCCGCCTGATGGAACTTTGCAGTTCGGTTCAATTTAAGTCTCGAGAAACAGAGGGAAACACGCGTGACAGGATTGAAAAGCGAGAGTATTGCCTGGATACTCTCTCTCTCTCTCTCTCTCTCTCTTCCGGTGAAACGATTTATCTTTAAACCGTTGCTCTGTGACTTTTTATTTGTCTTTAACAACAATTTCCTATTAATTTGCATTTTAATTCTACGTAAGCTTTTTATTTGGTATTCTTCGATGAAAAATTAGGACATCAAGGACCAACGTTATATTCTCAATGTTATATTATCGATCAAGTATTATTGAACTATATTATATTATACTATATTGTATTATCAAGTATTATCAAACTATACTATATTGTATTATTATTATTAACTATACTATACTGTATTATATTATATTATTAAATATTAAATATATATATTTATTATATATTATATATATTATATTATTAAATATTAAATATATATATTTATTATATATTATATATATTATATTATTAAATATTAAATATATATATTTATTATATATTATATATATTATATTATTAAATATTAAATATATATATTTATTATATATTATATATATTATATTATTAAATATTATATATATATTATATTATCAAACTTACAATTATATCATTCAACTCTCCTTTCTTAATATTGAATCGAAATTTCAAAAAATTAAAATAAAATTAATTAAAATTCTGTTTTTCATTGACGTTCTGATTAAATTCTGAAAAGTACAACTTGTCTTCAGGACTAACTCGATATTGTCAAATATATATATATATATATATATATATATATATATATATATATATATATATATATATACAAAAGTATGAAGCTAAACTTCCAATCCTACTGAAATCTATTTCTTCTAAATTTCTAAGAACGTGACAAGAATGAAATTTCTTCCCTTAGAAATTAATTACCAATGTCGTTTCTACCCAGAATCGAGAACACGTTCATCGTCTGGACAAACAACCCCTAGCAACCAGGTGTTGCCTCGTGATGGTATAAACATTTTCCAATCATCCGCTGCGCGAGGGTTTCGTTCATCGAGAAAGAAAAATAAGAAAAAACAACTCCAAGTAATAAATACAAACTGGAAGGCGGAAAACGGCCGATTTTTTTCCTCCCCCGTTCCAGTTGTCCGACTGTCGTTTCTCCCCGCGTTGTTTACGTTTCATAAACCACGACGAGGAAGCTCGTTCAATTTTTACCCATTCGTTTCTTCTTTTTTTTTTTTTTTTCTTTCTTTGCAAGTTACGTTGTTTCGTAAAAACTCACCGCCAATGCTCGTCCGTTTTCCGTTTGTGAATATACAGTGACTGCGCTGGACACCTGCTCCGCGAGAAAACACTGACAGCAGTGAAAGTCCCTCGTGGCGCCACTTGCCAATCCCCTTTCTCCCAAACAGAGAGCAAAATCCTCGCCACGTTTGCACCACGATGAAATTAGCTACGATTATCGTCGGTAGGAATGTTGCAGCATGTTTTTAAACGACTGGAAAGATAAGTAATTACGTTTACGTTGAGTTGCGTTTTTACGAACATGTTTAAGGAGTGTTCAGACTTTGCTGAATACTCTATAATACTCTATACATCGAGGAGCACACGAGTTTTGTTAATGGAAGTTGAGATGAAATTAATACAATGGTATTAATGCTCCGTTATTAAGAGAACGTGTAATAAAGATAAATTAATAAGAAGAATTGCTGGAAGTATTCTATTTTTCATGTATTATTTATACATTATGTTTATGTATTTAAGAAAAGTTACATTAACAAGCAGACCTTGAGCTTTGTGTCTTAGTAGAGAATTTTAGAGAAACAGAAATATATTAGCCCCTAAATGTTGTAACTATGGTACGTGTATACTTTCGAGTTTCTCACGTATGTATAAATACGTCTGGTGATTAGATTAGATTGACGCTAGAATTATAAATCGATAATATATCAACCCTTTGCCTTACGATTTTCTTTTCGGTTTTAAGGAGTAAGCATTACTCATTGAAACTGTAAAATTAATTTACAGTATTCAAAGTATCGAAACGTTATATGTAATTTTTATTTATCAACGTTCAGTTTAACGAAATTTAAATTTAAAATCTGATTTGAAATTTCATAGGTTTACAATTTTTTCTTTTAAATCGAAAACCTTCACTTGTACGACTCGATGGGGGAGTTGAAGCATTTCCCCGTGAGAATTTTTATTACAGCATTCCTCATTCGAAAAGATGAAGAAGTGCGAATAATTCTACAGTTTTGTCAATACATCTACGCTTCTGTTTTACTCGTAAGAAAAGCTCGCGGGAGCGTTTTTTATTTTCAAAAAAGAGCGAAGAAGCAACGGGCTTCTTTCGAAAGCGTAAAATAAAAGCTGCGATAAAAATCCCCTTGTAACAACACTAGATCCCCTACAATAACATCCCCTTGCGATAACACTAGAATTATGGACGATTAAATACCAAAGGAAACTTGCACCAAGGAAACTTCCGTGGAAAAAAAGAAGAAGAAGAAGGGACGCGAGTCAATAAAATGGCGCCTAATTAAAATCCGTTTAACGGAATCCCACGAATTTTGCGTGAAGTCGTATATACAGGGTTGTTTCGTAACTTGTGGGAGCTGATTGTACGCCTAGAAATAATTTAAAAAAGTCATATAAACATATGTCCTATCTGTCCTTCGTTTATGAGATATAATGAATTTTATAAACAGAGCAAACTCTAGTATGCTAGTTTTACCAGGGATGGTACATTCAATTTTCATAATAATCATAATTGGGATGAAGAAAACCCACATGTTATCGACATCAGTTTAGTTTAAACGTATGGGAAGGAATAATTGATAAATTTTTAATTGCACCTTTTTTTCTTGATGAGAAACTAACAGGCACAAAGTACGTTGATTTTTTGAGCACGCGTTTACACGAAATATTAGAGGAAGTTCCAGTCGAT
>NW_025110229.1:252552-257187 GCF_011392965.1 Frieseomelitta varia
GTCATTTCGAGCATCTTTTGTAAAAGCAATTAAAACAGAAAATTCATTATATCTCATAAACAAAGACAGATAGGACATATATTTCTATGACTATTTTTCATTATTTTTAGACGTACAATCAGCTCCCGAAGGGGGGTCCCGCAAGTTACGAAACACCCTGTATATATATATATATATTCGTCGTAAACTTTCGCCAGCCAAGCCCCCATGCATAATTCATAGCTATCGCGAGGATGCTGTTCGCCTTCCGTCGAGTTTTTCGCCTTGGCTTCCGCGCGACACGCTCGAGATAACGCGGACGTCTCTCTTCCTGTCATCTTCCATTCTTTCTTCATTCCCTCTCTATGAAGAGTTTCTGCCCGAAGAGGGTGTCTCCGAGAGAGAACTCTGATTCACGTCGTCACGCTGCGTAATTTCTCGCCGGAATCGCATTACGAGGGCTTCTCTGGGTTTCTGATACAGTGGCAATAATTCAGCCACAGCCGCGAGCCCGTGGCAAGGCCGAGGGAACGCTAATTCTCAGTCGGTGTGTTCCACGCACGGGGGGCAATAGATCGCAGAGATTAAAGGATTAAAGGGATGTTCCGTACGCGCCACTGCCCGGTACTTACTTTTTGTTTGTCTTCAACGCGTCGCGATCGATCCAGCATGATTATTTATAGTACTGACAAAATTTCAAGCTTGACGATTCGCGTGCGTTTATTAATCCTTCACCCGAATACTTAATTATCAGAAATCTAAGTTTTGGAAGTTCGAGGAGCAAGTTGTAACAAATTGAGAATGCCATACGTCTGTATATTCTTTCGACATGTTTGTTCAATATGTTATATGTTATTCTTCTTGAACTTTTTTAGCAAGGAAAATATTTATCAATTATTTTATCACTGATTGTAAGACTGTCTGTTCTAAGTGTTCTAGTATTTACAGAATCAAACAGTGGAGGACTTGCTTTAACTCTGCTGCAACGTTAAAAAATATCTCAAATTTGAACTAGTTATATTTATATTTAAGTACCATTATATTTAAAGTTACTTTATTAATGAAAGATTAAAATTATTTATATTAGAAAACTGAAATTATTTATACTTTAAAGTTAGTTTATTTTGAATCGATTCACGATTTCTCGATTTAATTTTATGCTAGATCGTCTTAAAAACGTTAAAAAGTTCGTAGCAGGGGTTAAATTACATTCAAGTTTGATCAAATAAACTACTACCAAGGATCAGATATTTCGCAATTTCAAAAATTGTACAAAGTGCTTCGTACCTTTTTTATCAAGAGTTAAGAGAAATATGACAGAATCGAAGCACAAATTAGAAATACAAACAGAAGTTCTACAATTTAGAAAAATCACTATTCCAGCATTATAAATAATTTAACTTCCTCGATTATCAAGTTATAAAATTCTGAAAAACAAAGTAGTATTTCATCGACATTCTTTCTCATAACCACAATGTTCAAACATAAAAATTAACTGAAAACTATTGCAGAAATATAATGTTGCAATATCATATCTCATACTGTATTTATACGTGTATAGTGTAGAAATCACAAAGAGAGATATCACGTACATAAATCACTTCTGCTGCGAAATTACGATTCAAGCAGCAGAAGAAAAGTACAACAGGAGGGGGGGGAGGGGGGGATGTTCCGAGAGGCACGGAATCCAAAGAATGTCCCATCGTCTCGAGGAACCGCTCCACGAGATTCATCGTGTACGTAGTTAACGATCCCGATTCGACGATACAGCCAAAGTCAGAAAGTCAGTGGCGTCGATCACAGAAGAAATCCACAGGATGGAGTGGCGACGAGCCTCGCGGTAATTGGATTTTTTTTCCCCTCTCCTCGCTTTCGAATTCGAATAGCAATTCATTAAGGGTCTGTTTGCGGCGGCACGGTTCAAGTACCCTCGATCAAACTCCCTCTCTCTCTCTCTCTCTCTCTCTCTCTCTTGCTGCTCCTCGATCGAAAACGAGAGTGGAAATTTACACGTGCTTCTGGTCGCGAACTGGCTACGCAAACAGGCCCTTGTGTACAGCCGGCCGATAAACACGGATGCCATTAATTGCCATTAATTCGACCGTGTTATGGTGAAGTTTCGACGAACACCGTCCACCGTGCAACTCCAAGCGCCGAAAATTCAAAGTTCCGCAGCCCCTCGTACGCCCTTTCGTACCCAACATTTACGTTGGCTTGGTTTCGACACTCCCGGGGTCTGTCGAAAAGCTGCGTCTCGTAGCCTTCAAGTTCACTCTCCTCGTCAAATTTGGCGGATCTGAGATCGCGTTGGTAAAAGATGCTTGGTGTTTTCAGAACCGTTGATTCTGAAACATCTACAAAAAAGACCGTGAATTCTTTCTTTTTTTTCTTTTCATATAATGAATATTACATATATTATTATATACATATGTAATATTTAATATTATAAATATATATAATATTATAATATATTATTATATATACTATCATATACATATATAACATTTAAAATTATAAATATATAATATTAATATTATAGTATAATATATATATACTATTATATACATTTAATATTATAAATATATGTAATATTATAGTATATTATATATATACTATTATATACATATATAACATTTAATATTATAAATATATATAATATTATAGTATATTATTACATTTACTATCATATACATACACATTATAGTATATTACTATATATTATTATTTTATATACATAAATGTATTTATTTTATATACATAATATTATTATATACATACATACATATTATAGTATATTATTATATATACTATTATATACATAATATTATTTTATATAATGAATATTATATGTATTATTATTATATATTATTATATATTCTTTTTCTTTTATAAAATCTTTTAATATAATTTTTTCGTTTTATATAATGATATCTCAAAAAGTTTTCGATCGATACGAAATAAATATTCGAAAGTACTCGAAAATATTGAAATCTTCCAGGTATGAAACACCATATTTTAGTGATTTGACTCGCAACCACAAAAGATTTCAATGTTTTTTTGAATACTGTTAAATACAGTTGTTCGATCGAAAATTTTATACTATTGTTATACCGAGGGTGGAAAGGAGCGTGTAACTAGAGATTTTATAAAATCTCTGAGTTGTATAGAATAAGAAGAACTTGATCTCGAGAATAAATGTTCGAGTTTCCCGATTATATATAATAATAATATATAATAATTAGTTAAATTGATTCGTTGGAAAATTAATTTTTCCCAGCTGACGATACGTTAAATTCCACAGAAACTTTGACACTTTTCTAATTTACGCCAAGTTTTTACTAATTTTGAGCTTTGGTAAAAAACTACGTCACCTCGAAATTTTTCGAGTTTAATCGAATTCAACAATTGATTTGATACTGGAACAACCAAACCTATCGACATGACAAATTTTAGATTTTTGTTTCCACAATTGTTTAAATTGGATATTGACACTGATTTTTGTTTAGACAGAAACATAAATCGATTTTAATATCTATCATTTACATTACAATGATTTACACGTAGAATATTTCAAATATTCTCTAGATTTCAAAACTTTCCCAATTCACAACCTACATACGATCTTTATTTAACTTTCATTAAAAAGGAAGGCTGTGAGATATCCAAATTACATTAATGAGAATTCATTCGTAATTTGCATACTTAGCGCCGAAGCTATAAAGAGTTCTCAGGAGCCGTAAGAGCTGAAGAGCTGAAGAAAAAAATAACTAAGTAGGAACGATACTCCGGTCTCGCCGAGATAACCGTAATCGGCGAAAAGGGCGTGAAATTAAGCACGACCGAAATCTTCCGTCCCCGGGGCTCGTACGTTCTTTTCCGAGCTATTACGACGAACTGACTCCGCGACCCTGACAATAATAACAGTAACAATAACACGGAATCGCGCAGCGGCGCGATATGAATATGTATCAGGTACATCTGTTGCCTCGTAGACCTCTCGCCGTTATGAGACGAGGAAAGGGTGCAGACGCGATTCAATGTCGGTCCGGTTGGCATTTCTTCGCCAGAAGTTGCCAACGCGCAACGGCGAACTAATTTTCCCGCCTCTCCGCAGTATCTTGTCTCCGGATTTGATCCGTTAACTTACGCGAACAACTACGCCCTCCACCGATCAACACTCGCGTCGTAACAACTTGCTCGAATCGTCCAATTGAAGGTACGATATACGGTGTTTAATTAAGTCGTTTCGATGAATAATCGCGCTGGGGGAGGGTGACACGCGTAAAGGGTGCATGGGATTCATGGTCCATCTTTCATGCTTCGTTCCTCCGAGGGTGAAAACGAGGGCAATTTTGTCTTTCCTGATATGCAAATCGAGTTCTATGCAGATACGCGTCAGCATAACAGGTTTTAATCGCAGGTCGAATTTGCTTTCGCCTGTTTAAACCAGAGACTGAAAACCGAAATATTATGAGGTTTAAGTATTATACCGGTATTTGCTCCCATATTATCCGCTATTTGGGAAATCGGTTTTAAGACGGTATTTTCATACGTATTTTATCGGTATAGTACCACTTTACTGACGAAAACACATTCTTCATTTTCTACGTACAGTGACTCTTATTAATATTCGGACATCATGCTATTCAAAATATT